>NW_028237844.1:0-39826 GCF_034619465.1 Leptosomus discolor | reverse complement strand
TCTTATAACTTCCTCAAACTTGTTTACAACATTCTTCATCCACTTCTTCTGTCTTTTCAAGGGTATACTGGAATGCTGTCAAGGTCAACTTCATCTTCCTCAATCAGGTTATCCCTGACAGATTTTTTGTACCCCACTTTATGGGTGTGCATAGCTCACACCCTATCCTCCCCCTGTGCACTCTGCCTTCTCTCCCCCCCCCCGCCCCCCCACCATGGGTGTGCCTTGCACCTGCCTCCCATTACCATGTTTTGTGTCCCCCTCCCCTTGTCCCTGCTCCATGCACCTGCCTTGCCCCCACCACTACAAGAACTGCTGCTCCAGATGCAAACTGTTTTAAACAAACTGTTTGCATTCCAAACTTCGCTCTGGCACTTCCTTGGGCCCAAAATGCCATCACCAGTAGATATCAGGGGGAATGAGGGGCACCCAGCAGGGACACCCTGAAGTCTCATGGTTTCCATCAGGCTTTCCCAAGGGCAGGGGTGGGTGGGAGAGTGGAAAAGCAGTATTGCTTTTTACATTTTCTTCCTACATCTCCCTCTTCAGAGCTCCTTGTCCCTGGGTGCTTGTTCTTGCCTGTGGCCCCTGTTCCTGATGGGCTCCAGGTGTGGCCAGTGGGGCTAATAACAGGGCCGGCCCTCCTGTGGGCTATAAAGGGGCTGCCTGAGGGAGCTGATAAAGGGGAACTGGCTGAGGAGGTAGCTGGAGCTACCTCCAGAATGGAATGGCTGGTCCCTGTGGTAAGGAAGGATCCCCCTGAGCTGTCCATGATGGAGCAGACCACCAGCACACATTGCTGGCAGCTTGGTGGCCTGCATCGGCTGTGTGTGTGAGCCGCTGGCCCAGCCTGGCGGTGGAGGGGAGTTGAGAGAAAAGTGTTGGGGTGCTGAAGATCTGAGCTGGGTGCCAGGAGCTGGGGTGAGTCACACGTTCTCCTGTGTGTGTCCCGGTCCACCTCTGCTGCCCTGCCTGCCGCTCCTTCTGCTGCCTGGGAAAGGGGCTGCCCAGGGATGGGGAGGGCCAGCAATGGCTTTCTGTCCTGGCCCCTTTGCTGTGGGAGCCTGATGGACAGCCTAACACCTTCCTGATTGCACTGGGGCTTCCCCTCAAGCCAGGGGGAGAGGCAGGGCTGGAAGAAAGTGGAGGCTGAGATGGGGTGCGAAGTCAGGGAAAATGTGGAAGTCAAGACGGGGGTGGAAATGGTGTCACTTTTTACATTGTCTTTGTAAGGCTCCCTCTTTTTGTCTTCCTGACCCTATGTGTTAGTTCTTGCCTCTGTTTCTTTTCCCCTATTGCTTTACAATATTTCCCTGTCCCTTGTCTTGTCCCTGCCCTTGTGGTCCTGCTGGTCCCTTTGGCCTCTCTCTCCTGCTCCTCCTCGCTCTTATGTATTCCTCCATCTCTCCCTGGGTTTTTTGCTCAGTGTCCCAGTACTCCTCTCTCTATGCTACTGTCCTGCTCCCTGTCCCTCTCCTGTTTGCAGCATCCCGTTTACTGGCTGCCTGTCCCCCACCTCTTCTCTACCTTCCTCCTGCTTTTTCCCTTCTCTCCTGCTGCGTTTGCTGTGTTTGCACACCGAGCCTTGTAGCCAGCTCAGTGCCAGGATTTGTTCTGGGCAGAGGTGAGTAAACTTTTCCTGCCTCCTCTGTGCCCCTGGATGGTATTCAAGCCCCTGGCGTGCAGAGCTCGTGGCTGTGGGCAGGTGCCGGGGAGGGGGCCATGTGCTGTGGGGCTTTGCCCAGGCACCTGTTCCTGATGGGTTCCAGCTGGGGCAGGTGTGGCCACTGAGGCTAATGATGGGGCTGGCCCTACTTTGGGCTATGAAGGGGGCTGCCTGGGCATGCCTGCCTGCAGGAGCTGGCTGAGGAGTCAAACCAAGGGGCTTCCACAGGCAACTGTCTCCAGCTGGTCCCTGTGGCAAGGAAGGATCCCTCCCACCCATCCACAACAGAGAATGCCACCATAACACAGCACCAGGACCTTGGCGCCTCTGTTGGCTGCACACGTGTGAGCTGCTGCATGTCCAGGAAACCTCGTGAGAGAAGTGCATTGAGTCACCCACCGCCTGCTCCTAAGGTCAGGCAGCTGGCACTGTGGAGGAGGAAGGGGCAGAGACAGAAAGAAAAGCCTCGGGGCGGTGAAGGTCTGCCGTTGTCACCAGGAGCCACGTGTCCCCTCGTGTGTGTCCAGGGCCATCCCTGCCCCGGTTCTCTGGATCTCTGCCTGCCTCCTTGCCTGTCCCTGCCTCTGTCTGCCTTTCAGGCTGTCTAGTTCCCCAAAGCTTTTTGCTCTTTTGCTAGCATTGCCCTGTAAAGTGTCACCTTCTACCTTTCCTTTCTATGTCGTTTCCTTCCTGGCACCCCACGAGCTCTGTTCTCATTCTGCCCTATTGCTTGTGAAAAGGGCATTTCTAGGTCTCCCTCTCTCCCTGCCTCCATTTATCCAGGTCCCTGTTGATTGTGGGAAGTGTGGTGGGTTTCCACTAGCGCTTTTGTTGTATTTTCTTCCTCTGGTTGAGGAAAGGAAGTGATGGAGCACCTTGGTGGGCACTCAACAGCCAGCCAAGGTCAACCCATGGCAGTTTGCTTCTACTGGGCTCTCTGTTCCTGTTTTTTCCTCCTTGCATGTTTCTTGTACCCCATTGCTTTTGAAAGTTTCTACCTCTCCGTTCCTGTCTTTTAACTTCTCACTTAAGTCTCTTGAACCCAGTCGCTTTTTAAATTTTCTTGCAACCTCTCTCTTGCTCTCCCCCTCCCTGACCTAATTTTAATTTCTTGCCTGTTTCTCGTATCTTGTTGTTTTTCACATTTTTGCCTGCATCCTTTACGCAGGTCCATATACCTATTCTTTTAATTCTTGTACCCTTTCACATTTAAAATATTCTTTCTGCTTTTCCCTCTGTCCATCTCCCTGACTCTAGTTCTTAATTCTTCCCTCTGTGTCCTCTACCCAACCACTTCTTCAGTTTTGCTTCTTCCATCTGTCACCCTGCCCCCATGTGTTATTTCTTGCCTGTGTTTCCCGTACTCCATCGCTTTTTGAAATATTTGTTCTACATGTGTTTCTATTTGGCTCCCTGTTTCTATTTTTAATTTCTTGCCTATGTTTCTTTTTCCCTGTTGCTTTAGAATTTGTCCCCGGCCCTTGTTTTGCCTCTGTCTCGTCAGTCCCTTCTGCCTCACTCCCCATCTCTCCGATTTGTCTCTCGGTCCCTATTTTCTGGTGCAATCTCTCAGCTCTCCTCTCTACACCCTTGTCCCCCTCTCCAGCCCTCTCTTGTTCATGGTGTCCCCATTTTCTGGCTCCCTCTCCCAATTTCTTAATGCTTTCCCGTGTTTCTTGTGCCTCACTGCATTGCAATTTCTCTTTCTCATTTTCCCTCCCTCTGGCACCCTGTCCCTCCTTTTTAATTCCTCTCTCTGTCCTGTATGCTCTCACTTAAAAAAAAAAAAAAAAAATTCTTCCTCAATTTTCTTCTATCCACCTCCCCGACCCTATTTTTAAATTATTTCTGTTTCTTGTACCCTGTTGCTCTTAAAGATTTCTATCTACTTTTATCCCACATCCTGTCTTTATTTTTTAATTATGCCTTATCTTTCCTCACCACCATCCTTTTAAATTTTTCTTTCTCTGTCTCCATTTTTGTTGGCTGTCACTTTCTGTATTTTTATATCTTTCCCCTTTATTTCCCTAATCCCTATTGCTTACACTGTATTTTCTACATCTACTCTTTGCTTTTTGATATCTTAAGTTTTAACTTTTTCTTTTTCTTCAGTGCCTTTGCTTTACAGATTTTTCTTTCTACTTCTCCATTACTATTTTTATTTTTTTCCCTTATTTCCTTAATCCCCATCGCTTTTAAAAGTTTCTGTCTACAGCCTTGCCTGTCTGTGTTTTGCCGTCACGGTTTGGCTGGTCCAGAATCACAGCCCAGCAATGCTCAGCAGGCTGTTAGCAGTTTGAGTCAGCTACAGGTGTAGCCCAGACCACTGTGTCATGCTCAGTATAAAGGGGGAAGGTTTGCTGAGGAAGGGGATCTCCCGCGGGGCTCCTGCAGGGCTCTCTCCTTTCCCTGCTTCTCCTTGCTCCCGAGGACCCCTCTCCTGTCGATCGTGGCTGCTGCACGTTCATTTGGCCCAGTGTAACTTTGCATGCCTCTGTTGGTAGTGGTGCTGTCTCGTTAAACCCGATTTCACTTCGACCCGCAGGTCTCCTCCCCTTTTCTCGACGCCCCTCCCTGGCTAGTGAGGGGTCATCGGGGGACAGGGCAGCTGTTGCAGTGTAGCCCCGGATACGGGCTGGAGGGGCACGTTCGCTGCCTTTTCTGTCCATCGCCCCCGGATTTCCTCAGAGCCCGCGCTTCTTAAATGGGCTTTCTGCGCGTTTCAGTTCGCTTTGCGGCGCTCTGCTGCCACCATGCGGCCAAGGGCAGGTACTGCAGCCCCGACCCGCGGTGTCGTTCGCTGTTTCCACGCTGCCGTTCGCCCGCAGCGGCCATGCGACACCGCGGGGGCTGCCTGGCGCCGTCTGCTGCCTCCCGGTAAGGCAGCCCCGCTGCCGCTCCGCCCCTCGCCCTCTGCCCGTTCGCGCGCCGGCTCCGGCCCCTCCGGCGCGTCGGTGGTGGGCGGGGCAAGCGCGTGCCGGGCAAACGCGTGCCCGGCAGCAGCACGGCGGCGCGCCGGGGGAGGGCCGAGGCCACCGGTGAGGCGAGCGAGTCATCCCTTTCGGCGGGTGCGCGGGGTCTCCTGGTCGCCGGCCGCCCGGAGGTGCCGTCCCGCTCCCTCCTCCCGCCCCTGGTGCGCGTGCTTTGGCGCTGCCCAGCGGTGCTCCCGCCCGCCCAGGGGTGTGTCTTCCATGCTCCCCCCGCCCGGCAGGGGGCGCGCTTTGCCGCATCCCCCGTTCTGGTGGGCGCGTGTTCCTGCATCCTGTCGCGCCGCCGGAAGCGTCACTTCCGCCTCTCTCCCCGCCCCTCCGGGGCGCGTGGCTTCCTGCACTCTCCGGTGCACCGCCCGGCAGTGCGAGTCGCGGCAGGAGCGGCGCGGTCACCGAACGTTGCGGGGCTGGGGCTGCGGCTGGGGCTCTTCTGGCTCGGGCTCCGCCGGGGGAGCGGGTGAGTGGGGAGCGGGCGATCGACCGGTGGGTCCCGGGGAAAGCCGTGAGGCGGGCGGCCAGGCCGGCGGGGCCCGTGTCGGAGGCGCGGAGCGGGGCGGGGGAGGCTGCGGGCGGAGCCGCGCCGTGTGGGAAGAAGCGGGGGGGAGCCGCGCCGTGGGGGGGAGGGTGGGGAGGGCGGTGTCCCCGCAGGGCCTGAAGCCGGGCAGGCGCCTCTCGCGGCACGGCGGGAGCGGCGGTCCCGGGGCGCGGCGCTGCTGGGCTGCCCTGCCGGTGCGCCGGAGCGGGCCGGGCGGTGCTCGCCGGTGTCTGGGGCGGGGCGGCGGGGCCTGCTCAGTGCCGGGCAAAGGGGACGGAAACGGGCCGGCTGGGGCTCCAGGGGGCCCTGCCCGGCCCCTCGGGCAGAACCTGGCTCGGTCTTCTCGCCGCTGGCCGGGCGACCTGACCAAGAGGTTCCTGTTCCGCCGCCTCTTCCCGGCGTCGCGTTCCGCGTCCCACGAGGGAGATCCCGCGCGGGCGGATGCGGTCGGTGCTTGGGCGATGGCCCACGTGGGGCTGGGGGAGCGCGGAGGGGCCAGGGCGAGTGGAAGGGCCCCGCCGCCCCTCCCCACCCAAGCCCGGGGCAGAGAAGCTGGGGACAAAACGCCGTTAATGGAGCACGGTTCGTTCCCCGGGAGGTCCCTTGGGAGTCGAGAGTGTTTTTTTTTCCGGGCCGAGGAACAGACTTTCCTCCGTGGTAAGTGCAGAGCTGCCTGTTGCCGCCTTGAGAGTTTCTCTTCTCGTGGTTCACCCTGATTTTATGGGTGGGGTGGAGATGGCTTTTTATTTTTAGATGCCCGAGTACATTGTCAGTAACCTGTGGTGTGAGGACAGTGAACTCTTGAGCACCTAGATGCCGGTAGAAATGTAACCAAAGAAACAGGATGGACAGTGATGTTTAAACTTGGTTTATAGTCGATTTGGTTTTTTCATTAGAGTGTTGATGACTGCTTGTCCTGTGGTTCAGTCCACATGCTATTCCGTGGAGCCCTCAGTCTGGGACTTTTATGTGTTAAAAAAAAAAAAACAACTTGTCCTTCAAAAAAAAGGACTAGTCCTTCGTAGGACTGAGGTATAGACTTGGGGAGTCTCTTAAAGACGTGATCAGAATTAAAGCTGGATTTCACTTAACGTTGCTGCTGTTTGTCTTTGCTTTTGTTACTGTCCCCACCGCTCCGTCATGATTGGGAGCTCCGAATCATGCCCTTTTTTTTTTTTTTTCCAATTTGTAATGCCTTTCTCCCCCCTGCCCCTCTCCTAGGACTGTAGCGTACAGACCCTTCATTTAAACATTAGTTTGTTTCCTCACAATTGAGTTCTGATGATTGAAATCGCAGAAATTACACCTGTCTGTCTTACAGATTCAGAGTATTTCTGAACATGTACCCTCACAGACAAATGCTGTGGGGATACGCATCTTCTGCACTTCATCCTCCAGCAGGACAATCCGCTGAGACGGGGACGAGCTGTGAAGGGGCAGTTTCTGCAAGGAGGCAGTTGACAAGGGCAGGTGGGTCGCTGTACATTTTAAGGATAGTATTCGATTTGGGATGTCTAGGGTGAGGAAACCCTGGCTCTATGTAGGCTTGAGAAAAGGTGCGTAGTTATCTGTGTCGATCTAAGGAAGGGAGTTCTGGTGAGACTGAAGCTGCCAATGAGTCAGAAGGAGAAAAAAAAGAAAAAAAAAAAAAGACAGAAAGCACCCAGTTTTCTATGAAAACCAAAATCTCTAGTGGCCTGTCTCAACAGCTGTACCAAAGATGATGCAAAATGCTTTTTCCTCCACTCGGTTGTAGTCATTGCAAACCTTCGCCGAAATAGGAAGCTTTCGATTCCTAGCCCGCTTTGTGCTAAAAGGTGGCTTGTTTTTTTTTTTTTTTCCTCTCTCAGCAGACTATCAACTGGCATCATTTCACCATGGTGACCCTTTCTTCTGCCCTGGAGGTACAAGACTGGCCCAGAGGATCCCGAGTGGCCTACAAGGACAAGGTACGTCTGCCCCGTGCGTCTGCGTTTTTCCCCAGGTACTTGTAGTACGGACTTTAAAGTGAACGTGAAGAACGTGCCAGCTCTCCTTCTCTAGTTTTGATAGGAAGTGCTTCAGCAGAAACACTCAAAATAAGGTCTGTTCTGGAGCACGTTGTGCCTGTGTGAAGTGTACTCCCCTCCGTTTATTTGCTCTTCCTGAGAGCGTGCGTAGCTTTCTGTTTTGTGTGCTTGCTGAGAAACGATTCTGTGAGAATCGTATGGTGCTGAAAGGGGAAAGAAACTGTGCGTCAGAGTTTGGATGTTCTGAAGAAATGGACTGTGTTCCAGATAAAAGCTTTCTCCTTTTTCAGTCCTTAAGTGTTTAAAATATCTCATAGGGGTACGTGGAAACCTGACTGAGATACTGACATCTGTACTAAGAGCAATCAAGGTCGTGGGTTGGTTTTTTTTTTGTGTTGTGTTGTTTTGTTTTGTTGTTTGGGGTTTTTTTGCTTGTTTGGTGGGTTTTTTCCCCCCACCTCTCTCTGGCAAATCTTCCAGTCCTGTTTGGTAGCCTTAAGCATTGCAGAACTGGGTGGTTGATTTCTGCATTGTGTCGTCATCCCTGTCCGTCATGGTCCCATCTGTGTGTGTGTCGTGTGTGTGTGTGTGTCCCCAAAGTAAAATAGTATGGGGATCTCTTATCTTACTAATTTTTTATAAGTTTCATTTCTGATAGGAAAAACCCCCAAACAGTTCATGTTGTGTAATATACAAATGGACTTGCCTTGTTTAAACTGTAACCGCCCGCGAGCTTCAGGGTACGATTGAAGAGGGTGTTTAAGCAATTTGGTATTTCTTCTATGTGTTTAAAAAGAGAGGCTGCTGAATGTTATGGGTGGTTTTCCCCATATTTGGAGGGAGCACTCCAAAGTACTTTATTTCTGTCTGGCTTTCGGTGGTGCATTTCCCTGGCCATTGGGTGGCATCTCTCCTGGGCGGTGCAGCTGCCCAGATGTCCCTCCTAATGGTGTAATGCACAAGAAACCCCCCAGTCGGATGGGAACGGTGTATTTTGGAGACAGGTGATTTAATGGTATCTGCTTGCAGCTGGGTGAGTGCAGTTAACGCAAACATCAAATCAAATACTTTGGTAGTGTGAGCATTGTTGTTGGATGTACATGAACATCCACGTGCCTTTTCGGTATAAAGTGAACGACTGAGATTTGTTCTTTCTTTAAAGAACGTTTTAAACATGACTTTGTTATGTTTATTTAGAGTTTTACACTTCACTCTGCAGATTTATTGACTGAGCAAGCGAGACGTGCAGCAGCAGCGGCGGCGGCGCAAGGGCTGTAGCTGTTGTGGTGAGTCCGAGGATGGTACGAGGTCTTCCTGCGGTCTCACGGGTGGGGGGGGGTGGGGGGTGTATCTCCCCCCAGGGGTGCTGTGAGAAAGGGACGAGACGTTTTCCAGCACTATCAAGGGTGTTTGCTTTTATGCTGAGAATGCTTTCAAAATTGTATTGATGAGTCTTAGTATTGATTTTTTTTTTTTAATTTTTTTTTAAGCGTACCGATGGCTCTGGCTTTGAACAGATGTGTTGTAGTTTGAGCTGACCTCCTTTAGCTCAACTGCTATCCTATCCCTCATTCTCACTGAATTCTTCTGCTTTCTCCTGTGTTACTTTTCTCATATGCTGAGACATAACTTGGGATTTTTGTTCTTGAGCTGCCGTGTTGTGTCTGGTGCTGCTCGGCAGCTCCCCCTGCCCAGGTTTGCCTGCCGGCCGTTCAGCGTGCTCGCCCGGCGGCGCCAGCCCTGCGGCCGGAGGCTCCTGGCTCTGTCTCCAGCGGGGACCCGCGGGTGCTGCAGCCGGGGCTGTCCGGTGGGGAGAGTCCGGGGCCCAGAGGGTCTCCTCCCCGCTGTTCTGCCCGCCCCCCCCCCCCCCCCCCCCCCCCCATCCCTGTCGTCCGTCCCCCCGTCCCGTCCCCCCCCCCCAAGTGATTCCCATGGAGATGTTGCCCCATGCGAGGTTTTTGCGGGACGTTCCCCCGAACCCCCTGCCCTCCGACCTTGTGCCCCCTCCGCCCCACCATGCTCGGCACCGCCCTCCCACCGCCCCTCGGGTGCCGCCTGCACCCCCCGACTTGCCCCTCGCCCCCAGCCCAAGCTCAGACCCGCCCCTTCCCCGCTCCCGCCCCGCCGGGGGCGTGTCCTCCCGCCCCAGGGGCGCGGGGCCGGCGGGCGCTCGGCGCGCAACGCGCGGGGCTGCAGTGCCGGGGCCGCCCCGGGCACGCGCCGCCCGGCGGGCACTGCTGCCGCGCGGCCAAAGCGCGGTCCCGCAGCGCGGCGGTCGCGCGCCGGGCGTGGCCCTTCCGGCGCGCCGGCGGCGGCTCGCGCATGCGCGGTGCGCGAGAGCAGCATGGCGGCGGGTGAGGGGCGAGGTCGGCGGTGAGGCGAGCGAGCTCCTTCGGCGGGTGCGGGAGTCTCTGCTGGCCGCTGGCCGCCGGGGGTGGCGGGACGGGAAGCCTCAAGGCCCGTGCTGCGGCGGGCAGCCCCGGGGAGCTCCCGGGAGCTGGTGGGAGGGAAGAGGGGAAGGAGGCGGACGCCCTTCCAGGCGCCGGGTGCCTTCCCAACTCGCCAGAGCTCCCCTTGAGCCTTCCCCGGCCCCGCTGGCCCCGCGCAGCTGCCCCCAGCTCCAGCACCTCCCCTGCAGCCTGTCTCCCCAGGTCATCCTGTTGTGATGGCAGCAAGCTGGCCCTCGGATGCACTTGATTCTGCCTTAACGTGGATACCATTAACTGCAGTGCAGGGAAAAAGTGGCATCTCCAGAAGCTGCTGTGGAAGGAGGCGATTTGGCCGGGGATGATCTACGGTCATAATGGTCACTGATTCTCCTTGTCTCCCAGAGGCTGCACTGAGGGCACAGGTGTCCCTTCCTCCCCTGAGGATGCTGTTGTCTGCACCCGCCTCGGTCTTGCCTGGGTTGTCTCTGCCTGACCTCGCTCTCGTCGCGGCGTGGGGGCAAAAAGGGGCGGGCGGAGCACTTGCTGGCTGTGGGCAGTGGACAGGAGCTGCTGCGGCTGAAGCTGGAGAGGCCAGAGAAAGAAGAAGGAATCAGAGGCCGGCCGGCCGGCAGCTGCCTCCCGCCGCAGGCAAGCGGAGAGTCCATGTGCGTAACCCATGGCATGGTACGGCCGTGTGATGCATGAACGAGCGAGGCTACATGTCTAGGAAGCCTTGTCTCGCAAGAGTTGAGACAGCCATGTAATCTTTTAGGTGGAGAACCACCATGTGACCGGAGCTGCAGAAGAGGAAGGGAGGAGAGGAAGAGAAGGAAGCGTCTGAACGGGCAAATTCTCCTGGCAGCACTGAGAACAAGGGATGCGGTGAGTCCTGGGCCCTCGGGGCCCCATCGCCCCACTTGTGTGTCCCAGGCCCTCCCTATCCCTCCCCTGGCCCCCTGTCTTTCACATGGTGCTGTGATTTCCCCCTTGCCCGCCCCTGTCTTTTTTTTTTTTTTTTTTTTTTTTTCCCCCCTCCCCTTTCTCAGTCTCTCTCTGTCCAGCTCCTGGTCTCTAATTTTAAATTCCCCTCTCTCTCTGGAAGCCTGTCAGGACTTTTCTCTGTCTGGCTCTCTGTCCCTGTTGTTTAATTCCTTCCTGTGTGCCCTTTTAGGCCTCACCATTTTTATTTGCTCGGTCTCTCTTGGTCCAGCACAAGATCCGGATTTTTTAAAATTCCTCCCTCTCTGCCCTGCAGCCTGTCGCTTTCGAAGTTCGTGTTGCGATTTCATTCCTTTTGCCGTCTCTCCCTGCTGGGATTTTTCAATTGCTCCCTGTCTGTCTCGCAGCCCGTTGTTGCTTTCTTGTTCTCTCTGTCTCTGTTGGGCTCCCTGTCCCTGTCTTGACCCACTTCTAAAAATGCCTTCCTCTCTGCCTCGTATGCATTGTTCTTGAAACTTCCGTTTCCCGACGTCTCTCTGTAGGTTGCTCCTGGTCCCAGATGTTTATTTCTTCCCTCTCTGTCCTGTGGCCTGTTGCGATTTGGTGTTTCTGCGTGTCTCCTGTTCCCGGCTCTCGGTCCCCGTTTTTCAGTTTCTCTCTCAGCCCTGTAGCCCACTGCTGTTATCTGTCTGTCCTCATCTCTCTCTGGCCAGTTGCCTCTCCCCACATATGTGGTTCCTCCCTCTGCCCTGTGGCCCGTCACTGGTTTTCCGTTCTCTGTCCTGCTCCTTTTCCCCGAGTCTTCAGTTGCTCCCTCTCTGTCCTGTAGCCCATCAAGGGGCTTTGTTTCTTTCTCCATCGCTCCCTGTCCGGCTCCCTGCCCCATCTTTTTAATCCTTCCCTTGCTGCCGTGTGGCGGCTCCCCGCTATCTTCCCTTTCTTCATATCTCTCTCTGGACGGCTCCCGCTTCCCTGTTTTTCAGTTTCTTCCTTCTGGGCCCTGTAGCCTGTGGTGATTGTGCTGCTTTCTCCTTCTCTCTGTCCGGCTGTGGATCCCATTTCTTTAATTCCTCCTGCTTCTCCCTGTAGCCTGTCTTTCTGTCTGCCCTCTCCCCCTTTATCTGTCTCCCCACTCCACCTCTGGCGCCCTGTCCCTGTGTTTTAATTCTTCCCTCTCTGCCCTCCAGCTGTTGCTGTGCTTCCTGCGTGTGTCACACTGGGTCCGGCCCCTCATCTCTGTCTTTTCATTCCTCCCGCTCCTCCCTGGAGCTTGTCGTTGTCATTTTCTTTTGCTGTTGCTCTGTCTGGCTCCAGATCCTCGCAGCTTCCCCCCACCCCTGCCCCGCCTCGTTGCTCCTGGCTGTTTTTTCTGTCTCGATCTCTCTGTGCCTGGCTCTGGCTCCCTGTTGTTTCACTCCTCCCTCTCTGTCCTGTAGCCCATCGGCACATTTTCTTTCGTTGGGCTCTCTTTGGCCGTTTCCCTGTCCCTGTTCAGTTTCTTCCTTCTCAGCCCTGTAGTGTGCCGTGATTCTTTTTCTTTCTCCCCCTCTCCCAGCTCCCAGTCCCTCCCTTTTAATTCCTCCCTCTCTGTCCTGTTGCCTGTCAGGAGTCGTGTGTCCTGGAGTCCCCGGCCCACCCCACCCCCCCCAGCCCCTTCTCACTTTCGCACTTCCTGTCCGTGTTTTTTAATTCCTCCTCCTTTGCTGTGTAGCCTGTTGCTTTTTTCTTCTCTCCATCTCTGTGTCTCAGTGCCCCCATTTTTTAATTCTTACTCTCTGCCCTCTACCCTACCCCTATTTTCACCTTTCTCTGACCCTCTGTATCCAGCTCCCTGTCCCTATCGATTATTTTCTCCCTCTTACTCCTGCACCCGCTGCTATTCCCTGCTGTCGCCATCCCTCTCTGTTCAGCTCTCTGTCCCCAGATTTTAATTCCTTCTTCTGCCCCTCCGTAGCCTGTCTGGATTTTCCCCCTGCTCTCTGTCTGGCTCCCTCTCTCTGCCTTTTCATTCCACATTCTCTGTCCCATAGCCCCAAGCTATTTGTCTGTGTTTCTCAGTCTCTTCTGTCTGGCTCCCTGCTGCTGTTTTTTCTTTCCTCCTTATTTGTCTCATAGCCCATCACTGTTTCGTGGTTTTTTTTTTTTTTTTCTGTCTCTTTGTCCAGCTCCCAGTCCCTGCTCTTGAATTCCTCTTCCCTGTAGCCCGCTGCTGGTTTTTTCTGTTCTCGATCACGCTCTGTCTGGTCCCCTGTCCCTGTTGGTCAATTCTTCCTTCTCTGCCCTGCAGCCCCTGCAGTCTTGTACTTTTTTCCGTCTCTCTCTGGCCGGAGCTCTGTTGCTGCTCATGAGTTCCTCCCTCTCTGCCCTGTAGCCTGTTGCTTTTGTCCTTTCTCCGTCTCGCTTTCTCTGGCTCCCTGATGACGCTATTTTAATATTCCCTCCCTTTTTGTATGAATCGCTATACTTTTTGCTCTCCAGCTTTTTTTTTTTTTTTTCTGGCTCCCCGGCTCTATTTTTTAATTCTTCCACCTGTAGTGTGTAGCTCTGTGGTTTGTACCGTGTTGTTGTTCCCCCCACCCCCGCCCCTTCCCTCCATTGTTGGCTGTCTTGGCTCCCTGTCCCTGTTGTTTCATCCTCCCTCTCTGCCCTGTTCTTTGTTGTCTTTCTCCATGTGTCTCGGTCCAGCTTCCTGCCCCTGTTCTTCTTTCCTTCCTCTCTGTCGTGCTGCCTGTCCCAGTTTTGTCCTGCGTCTCCGTCCTCCTTTGTCGGTCTCTGCCCTGCTCCCTTCTCCCTCTATCTGCTGCCTCTCTTCTTCTCTCCCTGCTGCTTCTTTCTCCACCTGTCGGGCTCCCTGTCCCTGTCTTTCTCTCGCCATCCTGTTCCCTGCCTCAGGCGCTCTCGCTGCATCCGCTACCTGCGTGACTGAAGAAACGTTCGCAGTCTCCTTTGCCCTCCCAGCTGCGTTTGCAGTCCCTTCACAGCAGGCGAGGGGCTGTGAGGGAGCCCAGGGGAGGAGGTGCTGCGCTGCGGGGGTCGAGTGATGGCCCCCCGCTCCTGCGGCACGGCCCAGCCCTCGCCACAGCCGCCGCACGAGCTGTGGGCTCGTTGCCAGGGCCGCATGGCTGCCTGCGGGCGTCCGGCTCGGGCGCCATGCTCAGCGCTGCATCCGGCGAGCAGCAGGCTGTCCTGCCGGCGGGCGCCGCCGGTAACGGCCGCGCGATGCTGCAGGGCCTGTGGGATGGGGCCGCCGTGCCCGCTGCCACTTCCCCGTGAGGAAAGGCCGCTGCTGCCCCCTGGGCACAGGGCTGGTGGGCGTGCTCTTTTCCCTCGCCTGGCTCCCTGACCCCGTTTTCCTTCCACAGACCAGGACTCTGTGTCCTTTCTTTATCTGTGTCTCCCCCTCTCTGTTCTTTTCCCGGTACCTCTCTTTCTCTGCTCCTCAGTTCCTCTCCCTCACCTTATTTTTCTCTTTCTGTTCCTCTGCCCAGCTCCCCATGGCTGTGTTTTCGTTCTCCGTACCTGCTGCCCCAGCGTGGACTGCCGAGCGGTCCCAGGGAAGGGTGAGTGGACGGGCTCTGAGCCCCAGAGCAGGCGTGTTCCTCGCACTTAGATGGGTTTGCAAATAAACCCTCGCTCTGTCTCCTTTGTACTTGCTGAGCAGCGGTCAGAGAGTCCAGGGGAGCAGGTACACAGCGGGGGTAAGGGGCCATGGCTGCAGCTGCGGGCTGGTGCCGGAGGAGCCCCGGAGGGAGCCAGCGAGGCTGATGGCGATGGCCGCTCTGTGTCATGGGGCCGCAGCCCCAGGGGATGGTGCTGCTAGGGCACGCCTGCCCGAGAGTGCCGACAGCAGACGTCGGGCCCCGTCAGGGCAGCTCCCAGGGGTTTTGTGAGCTGGTGGAGAGGAAGGAGGAAGAGGGGCAGATGGCTGCCTCCGGGCACCTGGAGGCCTTCCCACCCCCTGGAAAAGTGCTCCGGCCTGCGCGCCCCATGCAGCTGCCCACAGCTCCAGCACCTGTCCCGTAGCCCCTGACCACCCCAGACCCTGCCCTCGCAGCAGCAAGCTGACCCGCGAACGTGCTTTATTGCCCCATAAGCACGGGTGCCGTTGGCAATGGTCTGGGGCAGGAGGGGGCGTCTCCAGGAGCTCCTGCAGAAGGAGGGGTTCCTGCCTGGGGAAAGGGGTGGCCGTCGCTGTGGACAACAGTTGGCCGTTCTTTGTGTCTCCCAGGGGCAGCGCTGAGGACTTGGTTGCCGGTTCCTCCCCGGGGATGTTGCTGACTGCACCTGGCTCAGGTTTGTGTCCTTATTCTCCCAGTTAAAGCGGTTCCGTTAGTTTAATTCCCTGCCCGGTCACGTTGCTGGTGCCGCAGATACCTGCAGTAGAAGAGCAGGTATCGGCCTTTGCGGTACGGGTCGCTGTCTTTGCTCAGTGCTTTGTACCCCGTGACACGGAGGCAGGTGAGGAAACTCCCCGCTGCTCCTCCGGCCGCCCTTGTGTCTGCTGGGGGTCGCCCCAGCCCCTTTCCCAGGGGATTGCAGGAAGGGTGGTGAGCAGGGCCCCGGGTGTACGAGCCCTGGCCTCTGCACAGGGAGCCCGTTCTGCTCCGGGGCTGCTGCGCTGCGGGCGCTCCGCTGGTCTGGTCGCTGGCGGCAGCTCTTGGAGCCGGCTGGGCTGCGCGGGCGTCGGGGGTTTGCTCACGGCAAGAAGCGGAGGCGTCGGTGTGAGGGAAGAGTTTCGAGACCGGCCGAGGTTCGGCTGTAGGCATAGTAGGAAGTACCCTTTTATGCAGTTGTTTTTGTTGTTTCAGGCTGGCGGTTTTCCGCTGAGGGTTTGGGGGTGGCAAAATGGTTTAATAGCCTGCCATTTTTTTTTTTTAAATTTTAGATGCATTGCATTTTTCTGGAATTCCTGACTATGGGAGATGGAACCTTGTTTTTTTTCCCCACCGTTTTTACTGTGTGCTGTGTAAGTTGCTGATGTCTTGATCTATGCTCTTTTTTCTCTCTTAATAGGACTGATGGTGAAATTGTCCAGCGAGGGTTAGGGTGAGCATCTTGTACTCGCCTGTATACGGAGCTTGAGAGTTTCTCGAGAAGGCATCTTCCCCAGAACTTCTCAGAGAAGAGGGTCTGCGTTCTTTGCGCTGGTAACAGTCTCCAGCCAGGGTCTGTCTTCTGTCGTAGGCCCGGGCACGCGAGCCTTCCCATGACTCCGTTTCTGACTTTTTCATGACGCGCCTGATGAGACGTGTCGTAGTGCCGGTCACAGCAGTTATGTTTCCGTGTAGTTTTTCACCTGTTGTGTGTTTAGCACCGGTTTCTGTGGTTGTAAGGTGCCTGTGTTAGATCTTTCAGCCGCCATGGTTTTTCCGTCAGCTGACCGCCGCTGTGATTCCTTGAGGGGTTCAGTGGTAAGGAGGCGGTCGGTGGTGCTTGTTCCGTGTGCGCTATACTGCACATTAATGAGGTCTCAATGCTCCGGAGGTTTATTCTTTTGCGGTAGGCGGGCGCATCGGTAGCCGCACCGAGGGTCTCGTGCTCCTCGACTCACCGGGGTACCGCCGACCGAGCGCTCCCCGTCTCGCGCGAGAAGCTCCACACACAGATCTGTCCAGCATGTCTCGTGTCCGAGAAGGTGACGAGTGGTCCAGGATGCGCTGGGGTATCCGCTGTCGAGCGGTCTGTTCTCACGGAGCCCTCTTCTGGGACGACGACTTCTCCGCATCCTGTGGATGTTGGGTCTTGGGGCCCGGCTTCTCGCGCGTCCACCGTTGCGGTTGCGGCCGCGGCCGTATCTTTTCGTCAGGGGCCGTGGCATTTGACTTCCGGGGTGGAAGGTGCTAAGGGTCGTACGCGTAGGGCCAGGTGTTGCTTTGGCTTTGGTTTTCTGTGATGGCTGGCTGGCTGTTGTTGGAGTCTAGAGGGTATTCCTACATGGAAAGGAGATCTCCGGAACCGTTAAGCTGTTGCTCCGCAGCCGGGTGACTCGTTCGATGCCGTTTTCAGATGCAGTGAGACGAGCCGTGCACCAAAGGGTTAGAGGAGGGGCGGGGGAGCGGCCATAAGAAGGTGGGTTGGCACGCAGTGTCAGCGGGCAGATGCGGCCGATGGCTGTGTGAGCAGCTGACAGGTCTTGGTAGGTTTGTTGTATTCCAAAGGCACGAAGTAGCGAGCGAAGCAGGGTATCGGCACTGCGGGTGGCTGGGGCGAGGTGAGCTGGGACTGGTGGGCTGCAGCAGAGAAGTTACTTTTCAGGCGTTGTGTCGTTTGTGAAGTTTATAAGCATCCCTTATGGGTTGTGTTTTACAGGTGGTACCGGAGCCTCAACGCGGCAGCTGGCAGAGGTAGGGTGGGTGGGCGGCCGAGGTAGAGGAGGAGGAGAGGGGAATGGGCACGGGCAGGCTGTGGTTTCGGGCGGTATCTCAGCACGTGCCTTTTGTTTTGGCTTTCGCAGGTCACGCACATAGCCTCGGAGGGGCGAAGCTGCGCGCCGACCAGCGGCCTGAGGAGGCGAGGCGGTTGTCAGCCGGGCCGGCGTCCAAGAGCGGAGCATCCTGCGGCAGCTCGGTCAAGCGTTTCTGTGCGTTTGTGCAGGTGTTACGCAGCTGCCTTTGGAGTTGGGTGAGCTTTTGAGGTGGTGAGCTAAGGAGCAGCAAGGAGGAGCGTGGGGCTGGTGATTTCTCCCAAGCGTGACGGTATTTCTCTGTCTGTTGCTACCTTAGGGGGGCCGCAAGCGATGACAGCTGCAGCGTCCAACACGGGAATCGGTGCGGAGCAGTTGAGCGGAAGACCACGTTCCTTTTGAGGAGGAGGGTGTTTCGAGGAGGTCTGTGGTGACCCGTGTGACAGCTACCACTGTCAGCGGTGTGTGTGGGTTTTTTTTTTTTTTTTTCTGTAGGCGATGAGGAGGAACGTGGCAACTGCAGGAGTAATCAGGTTAGTTGATGTGGTTTCTGCTGAGGATGGACGCGGATCCCCAGCCCTCTGGAAGCGAAGCTGAGGGACCAGGGACCGTTGTCCTGCAGTGCGTAACTTTGATTTCAGTTGGAAAAGGGATTTTCCTGGAATGGAAATCTTTCTCCTTCAAAGAAATTGCGTTGTACGAACTGCCTGTCGGACTCTGTGTGCTTGGCTGTAGAAGTCATGAGCAGTGAGACTTTTTGCCCTCTTTTGAAAAACAAAACAACAGCAAAGTCAATTTGTTTCCAAAGACTGAAGCACAGCAAGTGTTCCAAAAGTGGATGGCGTCGCTGGTCTTTACATTCTTGGTTGCAACGGTCGAGATACGATTAAAAAATGTTCCTCTGCGTGCTTTGGTACAGCCAGAAGCCTTAGTGCATCTGCCAGTCCTGTTCGGTGGCCTTACCTGTTGCAGCCCTGGGGATTTGAATTTCTTTTTTTTTTCTTTTTAATGAGTAAAACCATGTGGGGGATCTATTATTTCACTGATCTTTTCCTGTCATATATGAAACTCTAGAGAAAGTTAAAATTGTATAATTGGCAGAATGACTAACGCGGTTTAAACTCGCTGCCGAATCAGTACAGCATGTAATGTATGAGGTGTACTTAAGCGGTCAGGGGTTTCTCTAACTCTTTCCAAGCCAGAGGCAGCTGCATGTTACTGAGTTTCTTCCCTGTGTTTTGACAGAGCGCTCTGAAGTACTTGGTTTCTAATCATGTGACATGATAGAACAAGGTGGGGCAGGAGCAGAGTCAAATAACAACTGTGTATTTTGGAGACAGGTGTAAGCATAGATCTAGATGGGGGTGTACAGCCTTGTTCTGCAGCAGCGCTCTAAGGAAGGGCATCAAACATGAGCAAGAGCAGTTGCTTTTCTGCTAAGAAGGGGTTGGAAATCGTATCTGTTTGTCTTTCTATGGAGTGTTAAGTATTCAAATCACTCTGGTTTGTAGAGGATGTGTCTGTATTTCGGGCTGGTCTCCTTCAGTTCGACTGCTCTCCTGTCCCTCGTTCTATTGAATTCCTCTCCTTGCTTCTGTGTTGTTCTTCTAATGTGCTGAACTATGGCTGGGGCCTTTTGTTTCCCGATGTCTTGCTGTGAGTGTCCGGTGCTGCGCAGCAGCTCGCCCCCCCCCCCCCCCCCCCCCCCAGGTTTGCCTGCCGGTGGCTCAGCGCTCTCGCCCCACGGGGCCAGCTCTGTCTCTGTCCAAGCTTTCTGCCACGGCTGTCCGGTGGGGAAAGGGGCAGTTGTTGCTCTGGGGAGCCCGTCCGGGCGTGGTCCGGGACGGGGAACGTGGCAGAGCCGAGTGCGAGCAAGAGCCACGGCACCGTCCTTTGGCGGACGCCCCCCCACCCCTCTGCTTGTGCGGCAGCCGGTGTCCATGATCTGGCGGGGGCAGGCATCGAGCATGGATTCTGTCTCGTGGGCTGTGGCAGGTGAGTGCTCGTCTGTGGGTTATGCCGGGGAGAGTCGTTGGTGTCGGTCATCCCCCACCCCTCTCCGGGTCCCCCTGTACCCCCAGTGTCAGAGAAAGACGCAGGTGCTGCTGCGCCGCTGTGACCGCACGGGGGTGCTGCGTGAAACGGCGCTTTGTGCTGCCTGCGCGTGGGGGGTGTGCGGTACTGCAGGCCGGGGTACGCGCATGCGCGCTGGCGGCCCCCTGCGGCGCGCTCTGCTACCACGATTTGACTAGGGTTGGGTACTGGGGCGTGGTACACGCGCGTGTGCGGTGACACCGATTTGTGGCGCTCTGCTGCCACCCTGTGACCGAAAAGCAGTACTGCAGTCCTGAAGGCGCTGCCGCACTCCCTGCTGCCACCCTGTGACCGAAAAGCAGTACTGCAGTCCCGAAGGCGCTGCCGCACTCCCTGCTGCCACCCTGTGACCGAAAAGCAGTACTGCAGTCCCGAAGGCGCTGCCGCACTCCCTGCTGCCACCCTGTGACCGAAAAGCAGTACTGCAGTCCCGAAGGCGCTGCCGCACTCCCTGCTGCCACCCTGTGACCGAAAAGCAGTACTGCAGCCCCGAAGGCGCTGCCGCGCTCCCTGCTGCCACCCTGTGATCGAAAGTCGGTACTGCAGGCCCAGCGGAGCTTTCCGCCCTCCCTGCTGCCACCCTATGACCAAAAAGCGGTTATGCAGCCCCGGCGGCGCTGCCGCGCACCCTGCTGCCACCCTGTGACCAAAAGACGGTACTGCAGCTCCGGGTGCGCGCTGCCGCGCTCTCTCCTGCTACCGCCTACAGTGAGTGGGCTACGCACCGGACGCTCTCACCTTTGTGCCCCGCGGCGGCCCCTTCCCCGGGGGATGTTTGGAAAGGCAGTGGGCGGGGCCTGGGGTAGATGAGTCCCGGGCTCTGCCCAGGGAGCTCCTTCTGGGCGAGGTGAGAGCTGTGGGATTGGGCAAGCTCCAGCAGCACCCACAGTAGAGAGAGCCCTGGGATGCAGCTTGGGCTTTTTTTTTTTATTATTTGTCAGCAGTTTCATACGGAGTGTTAAGGGGTGATGAGAGGGTTCTAAAACACACAGCTTTTTTAACTGACAGTTTTGCTGTGGTTTTGTTCTAGGTTGTCCTGGGTTACAGTGCAAAATGTGCCAAAAGAAAAAAATATTCTATTACCATCTTCAGGAGCTGTTGAGACCAGGTGGGGCGGTGCTCTCTGCCTCCCCCCCCCGGACTATCTCCTGTTACTGGGCACAACAATGCCTTATCGCCTGACTCATCGATAACTCGCTCCTGGACTATCTCCTGTTAATGGCCCATCAAGGAACTGCCTCACGACTCCCCATCCCATTGTGAGATGCTCCGCCCGGGGGTGGGGGGGGCGGGGGGGAAGGAGCCAAGCAGTCCATGCCAAATAAAAACAGAGATTTTGAACACCCTAGCAGCCTTCTTCCAGTGGATTCCCAGAGGAGCTTTTCCCCCCACTGGAGTTCCAGAGGACAAGAGCTACCTACCTACCACTGGACCTTCGGAGGAAGACCAGACTCTTTTACCTGATTGCTGCTTCCACAGAACTACATCCATCGCTTCAGGAGGACTGCAGCCAGCATCTTATCGGACTGCTACTGCCACCCTAACAGGGTGTCAGGTTGTATTCCTGACTCTGTCAGTGTAAACCAGTGGGTTGTTTGTTTTTTCCCTGCCTTGTGTTTTTTATATATATATATATATATATATTAGTAAAGAACTGTTATTCCTATTCCCCGTATCTTTGCCTGAACGCCCGTTAATTTCAAAATTATAATAATTTGGAGGGAAGGGGGTTGCACTTTCCATTTCAAGGGAGGCTCCTGCCTTCCTCCACAGACACCTGTCTTTCAAACCAAGACATAGGTGCACTGGATTTTCCTGGAATTCTGAACTTCCTGCAGGATGGCAACTTGTTTTTTGTGACAAGGGTTTGTGATCCCATTTCCTTTCCTAGGACTGAAGGTGAGATTATCGAGTAGCATGAGGATGTGCACCACATCTGCACCTGTCTATGCCCCCCCCATACCCCTATCTCTGCCTTCAGGTGGGGTTTTTCCCATGCCACCCCGATCTTTGTGGCCTTGACTCCCGTGTGTGTGCCTGGCCCTACTTGTCATGTCCCTGCCTCCCATGGGCCTGCCTTGCCTGCTTTTTTTCATGGTAGGGATGGACAACGACAAGAGTATATGTAAGAAGGCAGTCTTTATTAAGTTGCAAAAACCAAGATGGCTGAGATGGTGCAGCAGAAAAAGCGTACCCTTTTATAACCTTTCTTATCTGTCCACCTGTTCATGCACTAAGGCTGCTAAAATGATTCGCTCAATAGCTTTGTCCATTCACCTCCATTCACATAATGATTGGCTGGAGCTCCTACTGTATTTCTCACTGTACCTACTGTTCTCTTGCCAAGTTTCTGCTCTGTGGTATTACTTGCTCAGTCTCTTCTTGCTCAATCTCTTATAACTTCCTCAAACTTGTTTACAACATTCTTCATCCACTTCTTCTGTCTTTTCAAGGGTATACTGGAATGCTGTCAAGGTCAACTTCATCTTCCTCAATCAGGTTATCCCTGACAGATTTTTGTACCCACTTTATGGGTGTGCATAGCTCACACCCTATCCTCCCCCTGTGCACCTGCCTTCCTCCCCCCCCCCGCCCCCCCACCATGGGTGTGCCTTGCACCTGCCTCCCATTACCATGTTTTGTGTCCCCCTCCCCTTGTCCCTGCTCCATGCACCTGCCTTGCCCCCACCACTACAAGAACTGCTGCTCCAGATGCAAACTGTTTTAAACAAACTGTTTGCATTCCAAACTTCGCTCTGGCACTTCCTTGGGCCCAAAATGCCATCACCAGTAGATATCAGGGGGAATGAGGGGCACCCAGCAGGGACACCCTGAAGTCTCATGGTTTCCATCAGGCTTTCCCAAGGGCAGGGGTGGGTGGGAGAGTGGAAAAGCAGTATTGCTTTTTACATTTTCTTCCTACATCTCCCTCTTCAGAGCTCCTTGTCCCTGGGTGCTTGTTCTTGCCTGTGGCCCCTGTTCCTGATGGGCTCCAGGTGTGGCCAGTGGGGCTAATAACAGGGCCGGCCCTCCTGTGGGCTATAAAGGGGCTGCCTGAGGGAGCTGATAAAGGGGAACTGGCTGAGGAGGTAGCTGGAGCTACCTCCAGAATGGAATGGCTGGTCCCTGTGGTAAGGAAGGATCCCCCTGAGCTGTCCATGATGGAGCAGACCACCAGCACACATTGCTGGCAGCTTGGTGCCTGCATCGGCTGTGTGTGTGAGCCGCTGGCCAGCCTGGCGGTGGAGGGGAGTTGAGAGAAAAGTGTTGGGGTGCTGAAGATCTGAGCTGGTGCCAGGAGCTGGGGTGAGTCACACGTTCTCCTGTGTGTGTCCCGGTCCACCTCTGCTGCCCTGCCTGCCGCTCCTTCTGCTGCCTGGGAAAGGGCTGCCCAGGGATGGGGAGGGCCAGCAATGGCTTTCTGTCCTGGCCCCTTTGCTGTGGGAGCCTGATGGACAGCCTAACACCTTCCTGATTGCACTGGGGCTTCCCCTCAAGCCAGGGGGAGAGGCAGGGCTGGAAGAAAGTGGAGGCTGAGATGGGGTGCGAAGTCAGGGAAAATGTGGAAGTCAAGACGGGGGTGGAAATGGTGTCACTTTTTACATTGTCTTTGTAAGGCTCCCTCTTTTTGTCTTCCTGACCCTATGTGTTAGTTCTTGCCTCTGTTTCTTTTCCCCTATTGCTTTACAATATTTCCCTGTCCCTTGTCTTGTCCCTGCCTTGTGGTCCTGCTGGTCCCTTTGGCCTCTCTCTCCTGCTCCTCCTCGCTCTTATGTATTCCTCCATCTCTCCCTGGGTTTTTTGCTCAGTGTCCCAGTACTCCTCTCTCTATGCTACTGTCCTGCTCCCTGTCCCTCTCCTGTTTGCAGCATCCCGTTTACTGGCTGCCTGTCCCCCACCTCTTCTCTACCTTCCTCCTGCTTTTTCCCTTCTCTCCTGCTGCGTTTGCTGTGTTTGCACACCGAGCCTTGTAGCCAGCTCAGTGCCAGGATTTGTTCTGGGCAGAGGTGAGTAAACTTTTCCTGCCTCCTCTGTGCCCCTGGATGGTATTCAAGCCCCTGGGTGCAGAGCTCGTGGCTGTGGGCAGGTGCCGGGGAGGGGGCCATGTGCTGTGGGGCTTTGCCCAGGCACCTGTTCCTGATGGGCTCCAGCTGGGGCAGGTGTGGCCACTGAGGCTAATGATGGGGCTGGCCCTACTTTGGGCTATGAAGGGGGCTGCCTGGGCATGCCTGCCTGCAGGAGCTGGCTGAGGAGTCAAACCAAGGGGCTTCCACAGGCAACTGTCTCCAGCTGGTCCCTGTGGCAAGGAAGGATCCCTCCCACCCATCCACAACAGAGAATGCCACCATAACACAGCACCAGGACCTTGGCGCCTCTGTTGGCTGCACACGTGTGAGCTGCTGCATGTCCAGGAAACCTCGTGAGAGAAGTGCATTGAGTCACCCACCGCCTGCTCCTAAGGTCAGGCAGCTGGCACTGTGGAGGAGGAAGGGGCAGAGACAGAAAGAAAAGCCTCGGGGCGGTGAAGGTCTGCCGTTGTCACCAGGAGCCACGTGTCCCCTCGTGTGTGTCCAGGGCCATCCCTGCCCCGGTTCTCTGGATCTCTGCCTGCCTCCTTGCCTGTCCCTGCCTCTGTCTGCCTTTCAGGCTGTCTAGTTCCCCAAAGCTTTTTGCTCTTTTGCTAGCATTGCCCTGTAAAGTGTCACCTTCTACCTTTCCTTTCTATGTCGTTTCCTTCCTGGCACCCCACGAGCTCTGTTCTCATTCTGCCCTATTGCTTGTGAAAAGGGCATTTCTAGGTCTCCCTCTCTCCCTGCCTCCATTTATCCAGGTCCCTGTTGATTGTGGGAAGTGTGGTGGGTTTCCACTAGCGCTTTTGTTGTATTTTCTTCCTCTGGTTGAGGAAAGGAAGTGATGGAGCACCTTGGTGGGCACTCAACAGCCAGCCAAGGTCAACCCATGGCAGTTTGCTTCTACTGGGCTCTCTGTTCCTGTTTTTTCCTCCTTGCATGTTTCTTGTACCCCATTGCTTTTGAAAGTTTCTACCTCTCCGTTCCTGTCTTTTAACTTCTCACTTAAGTCTCTTGAACCCAGTCGCTTTTTAAATTTTCTTGCAACCTCTCTCTTGCTCTCCCCCTCCCTGACCTAATTTTAATTTCTTGCCTGTTTCTCGTATCTTGTTGTTTTTCACATTTTTGCCTGCATCCCTTTACGCAGGTCCATATACCTATTCTTTTAATTCTTGTACCCTTTCACATTTAAAATATTCTTTCTGCTTTTCCCTCTGTCCATCTCCCTGACTCTAGTTCTTAATTCTTCCCTCTGTGTCCTCTACCCAACCACTTCTTCAGTTTTGCTTCTTCCATCTGTCACCCTGCCCCCATGTGTTATTTCTTGCCTGTGTTTCCCGTACTCCATCGCTTTTTGAAATATTTGTTCTACATGTGTTTCTATTTGGCTCCCTGTTTCTATTTTTAATTTCTTGCCTATGTTTCTTTTTCCCTGTTGCTTTAGAATTTGTCCCCGGCCCTTGTTTTGCCTCTGTCTCGTCAGTCCCTTCTGCCTCACTCCCCATCTCTCCGATTTGTCTCTCGGTCCCTATTTTCTGGTGCAATCTCTCAGCTCTCCTCTCTACACCCTTGTCCCCCTCTCCAGCCCTCTCTTGTTCATGGTGTCCCATTTTCTGGCTCCCTCTCCCAATTTCTTAATGCTTTCCCATGTTTCTTGTGCCTCACTGCATTGCAATTTCTCTTTCTCATTTTCCCTCCCTCTGGCACCCTGTCCCTCCTTTTTAATTCCTCTCTCTGTCCTGTATGCTCTCACTTAAAAAAAAAAAAAAAAATTCTTCCTCAATTTTCTTCTATCCACCTCCCCGACCCTATTTTTAAATTATTTCTGTTTCTTGTACCCTGTTGCTCTTAAAGATTTCTATCTACTTTTATCCCACATCCTGTCTTTATTTTTTAATTATGCCTTATCTTTCCTCACCACCATCCTTTTAAATTTTTCTTTCTCTGTCTCCATTTTTGTTGGCTGTCACTTTCTGTATTTTTATATCTTTCCCCTTTATTTCCCTAATCCCTATTGCTTACACTGTATTTTCTACATCTACTCTTTGCTTTTTGATATCTTAAGTTTTAACTTTTTCTTTTTCTTCAGTGCCTTTGCTTTACAGATTTTTCTTTCTACTTCTCCATTACTATTTTTATTTTTTTCCCTTATTTCCTTAATCCCCATCGCTTTTAAAAGTTTCTGTCTACAGCCTTGCCTGTCTGTGTTTTGCCGTCACGGTTTGGCTGGTCCAGAATCACAGCCCAGCAATGCTCAGCAGGCTGTTAGCAGTTTGAGTCAGCTACAGGTGTAGCCCAGACCACTGTGTCATGCTCAGTATAAAGGGGGAAGGTTTGCTGAGGAAGGGGATCTCCCGCGGGGCTCCTGCAGGGCTCTCTCCTTTCCCTGCTTCTCCTTGCTCCCGAGGACCCCTCTCCTGTCGATCGTGGCTGCTGCACGTTCATTTGGCCCAGTGTAACTTTGCATGCCTCTGTTGGTAGTGGTGCTGTCTCGTTAAACCCGATTTCACTTCGACCCGCAGGTCTCCTCCCCTTTTCTCGACGCCCCTCCCTGGCTAGTGAGGGGTCATCGGGGGACAGGGCAGCTGTTGCAGTGTAGCCCCGGATACGGGCTGGAGGGGCACGTTCGCTGCCTTTTCTGTCCATCGCCCCCGGATTTCCTCAGAGCCCGCGCTTCTTAAATGGGCTTTCTGCGCGTTTCAGTTCGCTTTGCGGCGCTCTGCTGCCACCATGCGGCCAAGGGCAGGTACTGCAGCCCCGACCCGCGGTGTCGTTCGCTGTTTCCACGCTGCCGTTCGCCCGCAGCGGCCATGCGACACCGCGGGGGCTGCCTGGCGCCGTCTGCTGCCTCCCGGTAAGGCAGCCCCGCTGCCGCTCCGCCCCTCGCCCTCTGCCCGTTCGCGCGCCGGCTCCGGCCCCTCCGGCGCGTCGGTGGTGGGCGGGGCAAGCGCGTGCCGGGCAAACGCGTGCCCGGCAGCAGCACGGCGGCGCGCCGGGGGAGGGCCGAGGCCACCGGTGAGGCGAGCGAGTCATCCCTTTCGGCGGGTGCGCGGGGTCTCCTGGTCGCCGGCCGCCCGGAGGTGCCGTCCCGCTCCCTCCTCCCGCCCCTGGTGCGCGTGCTTTGGCGCTGCCCAGCGGTGCTCCCGCCCGCCCAGGGGTGTGTCTTCCATGCTCCCCCCGCCCGGCAGGGGGCGCGCTTTGCCGCATCCCCCGTTCTGGTGGGCGCGTGTTCCTGCATCCTGTCGCGCCGCCGGAAGCGTCACTTCCGCCTCTCTCCCCGCCCCTCCGGGGCGCGTGGCTTCCTGCACTCTCCGGTGCACCGCCCGGCAGTGCGAGTCGCGGCAGGAGCGGCGCGGTCACCGAACGTTGCGGGGCTGGGGCTGCGGCTGGGGCTCTTCTGGCTCGGGCTCCGCCGGGGGAGCGGGTGAGTGGGGAGCGGGCGATCGACCGGTGGGTCCCGGGGAAAGCCGTGAGGCGGGCGGCCAGGCCGGCGGGGCCCGTGTCGGAGGCGCGGAGCGGGGCGGGGGAGGCTGCGGGCGGAGCCGCGCCGTGTGGGAAGAAGCGGGGGGGAGCCGCGCCGTGGGGGGGAGGGTGGGGAGGGCGGTGTCCCCGCAGGGCCTGAAGCCGGGCAGGCGCCTCTCGCGGCACGGCGGGAGCGGCGGTCCCGGGGCGCGGCGCTGCTGGGCTGCCCTGCCGGTGCGCCGGAGCGGGCCGGGCGGTGCTCGCCGGTGTCTGGGGCGGGGCGGCGGGGCCTGCTCAGTGCCGGGCAAAGGGGACGGAAACGGGCCGGCTGGGGCTCCAGGGGGCCCTGCCCGGCCCCTCGGGCAGAACCTGGCTCGGTCTTCTCGCCGCTGGCCGGGCGACCTGACCAAGAGGTTCCTGTTCCGCCGCCTCTTCCCGGCGTCGCGTTCCGCGTCCCACGAGGGAGATCCCGCGCGGGCGGATGCGGTCGGTGCTTGGGCGATGGCCCACGTGGGGCTGGGGGAGCGCGGAGGGGCCAGGGCGAGTGGAAGGGCCCCGCCGCCCCTCCCCACCCAAGCCCGGGGCAGAGAAGCTGGGGACAAAACGCCGTTAATGGAGCACGGTTCGTTCCCCGGGAGGTCCCTTGGGAGTCGAGAGTGTTTTTTTTTCCGGGCCGAGGAACAGACTTTCCTCCGTGGTAAGTGCAGAGCTGCCTGTTGCCGCCTTGAGAGTTTCTCTTCTCGTGGTTCACCCTGATTTTATGGGTGGGGTGGAGATGGCTTTTTATTTTTAGATGCCCGAGTACATTGTCAGTAACCTGTGGTGTGAGGACAGTGAACTCTTGAGCACCTAGATGCCGGTAGAAATGTAACCAAAGAAACAGGATGGACAGTGATGTTTAAACTTGGTTTATAGTCGATTTGGTTTTTTCATTAGAGTGTTGATGACTGCTTGTCCTGTGGTTCAGTCCACATGCTATTCCGTGGAGCCCTCAGTCTGGGACTTTTATGTGTTAAAAAAAAAAAAACAACTTGTCCTTCAAAAAAAAGGACTAGTCCTTCGTAGGACTGAGGTATAGACTTGGGGAGTCTCTTAAAGACGTGATCAGAATTAAAGCTGGATTTCACTTAACGTTGCTGCTGTTTGTCTTTGCTTTTGTTACTGTCCCCACCGCTCCGTCATGATTGGGAGCTCCGAATCATGCCCTTTTTTTTTTTTTTTCCAATTTGTAATGCCTTTCTCCCCCCTGCCCCTCTCCTAGGACTGTAGCGTACAGACCCTTCATTTAAACATTAGTTTGTTTCCTCACAATTGAGTTCTGATGATTGAAATCGCAGAAATTACACCTGTCTGTCTTACAGATTCAGAGTATTTCTGAACATGTACCCTCACAGACAAATGCTGTGGGGATACGCATCTTCTGCACTTCATCCTCCAGCAGGACAATCCGCTGAGACGGGGACGAGCTGTGAAGGGGCAGTTTCTGCAAGGAGGCAGTTGACAAGGGCAGGTGGGTCGCTGTACATTTTAAGGATAGTATTCGATTTGGGATGTCTAGGGTGAGGAAACCCTGGCTCTATGTAGGCTTGAGAAAAGGTGCGTAGTTATCTGTGTCGATCTAAGGAAGGGAGTTCTGGTGAGACTGAAGCTGCCAATGAGTCAGAAGGAGAAAAAAAAGAAAAAAAAAAAAAGACAGAAAGCACCCAGTTTTCTATGAAAACCAAAATCTCTAGTGGCCTGTCTCAACAGCTGTACCAAAGATGATGCAAAATGCTTTTTCCTCCACTCGGTTGTAGTCATTGCAAACCTTCGCCGAAATAGGAAGCTTTCGATTCCTAGCCCGCTTTGTGCTAAAAGGTGGCTTGTTTTTTTTTTTTTTTCCTCTCTCAGCAGACTATCAACTGGCATCATTTCACCATGGTGACCCTTTCTTCTGCCCTGGAGGTACAAGACTGGCCCAGAGGATCCCGAGTGGCCTACAAGGACAAGGTACGTCTGCCCCGTGCGTCTGCGTTTTTCCCCAGGTACTTGTAGTACGGACTTTAAAGTGAACGTGAAGAACGTGCCAGCTCTCCTTCTCTAGTTTTGATAGGAAGTGCTTCAGCAGAAACACTCAAAATAAGGTCTGTTCTGGAGCACGTTGTGCCTGTGTGAAGTGTACTCCCCTCCGTTTATTTGCTCTTCCTGAGAGCGTGCGTAGCTTTCTGTTTTGTGTGCTTGCTGAGAAACGATTCTGTGAGAATCGTATGGTGCTGAAAGGGGAAAGAAACTGTGCGTCAGAGTTTGGATGTTCTGAAGAAATGGACTGTGTTCCAGATAAAAGCTTTCTCCTTTTTCAGTCCTTAAGTGTTTAAAATATCTCATAGGGGTACGTGGAAACCTGACTGAGATACTGACATCTGTACTAAGAGCAATCAAGGTCGTGGGTTGGTTTTTTTTTTGTGTTGTGTTGTTTTGTTTTGTTGTTTGGGGTTTTTTTGCTTGTTTGGTGGGTTTTTTCCCCCCACCTCTCTCTGGCAAATCTTCCAGTCCTGTTTGGTAGCCTTAAGCATTGCAGAACTGGGTGGTTGATTTCTGCATTGTGTCGTCATCCCTGTCCGTCATGGTCCCATCTGTGTGTGTGTCGTGTGTGTGTGTGTGTCCCCAAAGTAAAATAGTATGGGGATCTCTTATCTTACTAATTTTTTATAAGTTTCATTTCTGATAGGAAAAAACCCCAAACAGTTCATGTTGTGTAATATACAAATGGACTTGCCTTGTTTAAACTGTAACCGCCCGCGAGCTTCAGGGTACGATTGAAGAGGGTGTTTAAGCAATTTGGTATTTCTTCTATGTGTTTAAAAAGAGAGGCTGCTGAATGTTATGGGTGGTTTTCCCCATATTTGGAGGGAGCACTCCAAAGTACTTTATTTCTGTCTGGCTTTCGGTGGTGCATTTCCCTGGCCATTGGGTGGCATCTCTCCTGGGCGGTGCAGCTGCCCAGATGTCCCTCCTAATGGTGTAATGCACAAGAAACCCCCCAGTCGGATGGGAACGGTGTATTTTGGAGACAGGTGATTTAATGGTATCTGCTTGCAGCTGGGTGAGTGCAGTTAACGCAAACATCAAATCAAATACTTTGGTAGTGTGAGCATTGTTGTTGGATGTACATGAACATCCACGTGCCTTTTCGGTATAAAGTGAACGACTGAGATTTGTTCTTTCTTTAAAGAACGTTTTAAACATGACTTTGTTATGTTTATTTAGAGTTTTACACTTCACTCTGCAGATTTATTGACTGAGCAAGCGAGACGTGCAGCAGCAGCGGCGGCGGCGCAAGGGCTGTAGCTGTTGTGGTGAGTCCGAGGATGGTACGAGGTCTTCCTGCGGTCTCACGGGTGGGGGGGGGTGGGGGGTGTATCTCCCCCCAGGGGTGCTGTGAGAAAGGGACGAGACGTTTTCCAGCACTATCAAGGGTGTTTGCTTTTATGCTGAGAATGCTTTCAAAATTGTATTGATGAGTCTTAGTATTGATTTTTTTTTTTAATTTTTTTTTAAGCGTACCGATGGCTCTGGCTTTGAACAGATGTGTTGTAGTTTGAGCTGACCTCCTTTAGCTCAACTGCTATCCTATCCCTCATTCTCACTGAATTCTTCTGCTTTCTCCTGTGTTACTTTTCTCATATGCTGAGACATAACTTGGGATTTTTGTTCTTGAGCTGCCGTGTTGTGTCTGGTGCTGCTCGGCAGCTCCCCCTGCCCAGGTTTGCCTGCCGGCCGTTCAGCGTGCTCGCCCGGCGGCGCCAGCCCTGCGGCCGGAGGCTCCTGGCTCTGTCTCCAGCGGGGACCCGCGGGTGCTGCAGCCGGGGCTGTCCGGTGGGGAGAGTCCGGGGCCCAGAGGGTCTCCTCCCCGCTGTTCTGCCCGCCCCCCCCCCCCCCCCCCCCCCCCCATCCCTGTCGTCCGTCCCCCCGTCCCGTCCCCCCCCCCCAAGTGATTCCCATGGAGATGTTGCCCCATGCGAGGTTTTTGCGGGACGTTCCCCCGAACCCCCTGCCCTCCGACCTTGTGCCCCCTCCGCCCCACCATGCTCGGCACCGCCCTCCCACCGCCCCTCGGGTGCCGCCTGCACCCCCCGACTTGCCCCTCGCCCCCAGCCCAAGCTCAGACCCGCCCCTTCCCCGCTCCCGCCCCGCCGGGGGCGTGTCCTCCCGCCCCAGGGGCGCGGGGCCGGCGGGCGCTCGGCGCGCAACGCGCGGGGCTGCAGTGCCGGGGCCGCCCCGGGCACGCGCCGCCCGGCGGGCACTGCTGCCGCGCGGCCAAAGCGCGGTCCCGCAGCGCGGCGGTCGCGCGCCGGGCGTGGCCCTTCCGGCGCGCCGGCGGCGGCTCGCGCATGCGCGGTGCGCGAGAGCAGCATGGCGGCGGGTGAGGGGCGAGGTCGGCGGTGAGGCGAGCGAGCTCCTTCGGCGGGTGCGGGAGTCTCTGCTGGCCGCTGGCCGCCGGGGGTGGCGGGACGGGAAGCCTCAAGGCCCGTGCTGCGGCGGGCAGCCCCGGGGAGCTCCCGGGAGCTGGTGGGAGGGAAGAGGGGAAGGAGGCGGACGCCCCTCCAGGCGCCGGGTGCCTTCCCAACTCGCCAGAGCTCCCCTTGAGCCTTCCCCGGCCCCGCTGGCCCCGCGCAGCTGCCCCCAGCTCCAGCACCTCCCCTGCAGCCTGTCTCCCCAGGTCATCCTGTTGTGATGGCAGCAAGCTGGCCCTCGGATGCACTTGATTCTGCCTTAACGTGGATACCATTAACTGCAGTGCAGGGAAAAAGTGGCATCTCCAGAAGCTGCTGTGGAAGGAGGCGATTTGGCCGGGGATGATCTACGGTCATAATGGTCACTGATTCTCCTTGTCTCCCAGAGGCTGCACTGAGGGCACAGGTGTCCCTTCCTCCCCTGAGGATGCTGTTGTCTGCACCCGCCTCGGTCTTGCCTGGGTTGTCTCTGCCTGACCTCGCTCTCGTCGCGGCGTGGGGGCAAAAAGGGGCGGGCGGAGCACTTGCTGGCTGTGGGCAGTGGACAGGAGCTGCTGCGGCTGAAGCTGGAGAGGCCAGAGAAAGAAGAAGGAATCAGAGGCCGGCCGGCCGGCAGCTGCCTCCCGCCGCAGGCAAGCGGAGAGTCCATGTGCGTAACCCATGGCATGGTACGGCCGTGTGATGCATGAACGAGCGAGGCTACATGTCTAGGAAGCCTTGTCTCGCAAGAGTTGAGACAGCCATGTAATCTTTTAGGTGGAGAACCACCATGTGACCGGAGCTGCAGAAGAGGAAGGGAGGAGAGGAAGAGAAGGAAGCGTCTGAACGGGCAAATTCTCCTGGCAGCACTGAGAACAAGGGATGCGGTGAGTCCTGGGCCCTCGGGGCCCCATCGCCCCACTTGTGTGTCCCAGGCCCTCCCTATCCCTCCCCTGGCCCCCTGTCTTTCACATGGTGCTGTGATTTCCCCCTTGCCCGCCCCTGTCTTTTTTTTTTTTTTTTTTTTTTTCCCCCCCTCCCCTTTCTCAGTCTCTCTCTGTCCAGCTCCTGGTCTCTAATTTTAAATTCCCCTCTCTCTCTGGAAGCCTGTCAGGACTTTTCTCTGTCTGGCTCTCTGTCCCTGTTGTTTAATTCCTTCCTGTGTGCCCTTTTAGGCCTCACCATTTTTATTTGCTCGGTCTCTCTTGGTCCAGCACAAGATCCGGATTTTTTAAAATTCCTCCCTCTCTGCCCTGCAGCCTGTCGCTTTCGAAGTTCGTGTTGCGATTTCATTCCTTTTGCCGTCTCTCCCTGCTGGGATTTTTCAATTCCTCCCTGTCTGTCTCGCAGCCCGTTGTTGCTTTCTTGTTCTCTCTGTCTCTGTTGGGCTCCCTGTCCCTGTCTTGACCCACTTCTAAAAATGCCTTCCTCTCTGCCTCGTATGCATTGTTCTTGAAACTTCCGTTTCCCGACGTCTCTCTGTAGGTTGCTCCTGGTCCCAGATGTTTATTTCTTCCCTCTCTGTCCTGTGGCCTGTTGCGATTTGGTGTTTCTGCGTGTCTCCTGTTCCCGGCTCTCGGTCCCCGTTTTTCAGTTTCTCTCTCTCAGCCCTGTAGCCCACTGCTGTTATCTGTCTGTCCTCATCTCTCTCTGGCCAGTTGCCTCTCCCCACATATGTGGTTCCTCCCTCTGCCCTGTGGCCCGTCACTGGTTTTCCGTTCTCTGTCCTGCTCCTTTTCCCCGAGTCTTCAGTTGCTCCCTCTCTGTCCTGTAGCCCATCAAGGGGCTTTGTTTCTTTCTCCATCGCTCCCTGTCCGGCTCCCTGCCCCATCTTTTTAATCCTTCCCTTGCTGCCGTGTGGCGGCTCCCCGCTATCTTCCCTTTCTTCATATCTCTCTCTGGACGGCTCCCGCTTCCCTGTTTTTCAGTTTCTTCCTTCTGGGCCCTGTAGCCTGTGGTGATTGTGCTGCTTTCTCCTTCTCTCTGTCCGGCTGTGGATCCCATTTCTTTAATTCCTCCTGCTTCTCCCTGTAGCCTGTCTTTCTGTCTGCCCTCTCCCCCTTTATCTGTCTCCCCACTCCACCTCTGGCGCCCTGTCCCTGTGTTTTAATTCTTCCCTCTCTGCCCTCCAGCTGTTGCTGTGCTTCCTGCGTGTGTCACACTGGGTCCGGCCCCTCATCTCTGTCTTTTCATTCCTCCCGCTCCTCCCTGGAGCTTGTCGTTGTCATTTTCTTTTGCTGTTGCTCTGTCTGGCTCCAGATCCTCGCAGCTTCCCCCCACCCCTGCCCCGCCTCGTTGCTCCTGGCTGTTTTTTCTGTCTCGATCTCTCTGTGCCTGGCTCTGGCTCCCTGTTGTTTCACTCCTCCCTCTCTGTCCTGTAGCCCATCGGCACATTTTCTTTCGTTGGGCTCTCTTTGGCCGTTTCCCTGTCCCTGTTCAGTTTCTTCCTTCTCAGCCCTGTAGTGTGCCGTGATTCTTTTTCTTTCTCCCCCTCTCCCAGCTCCCAGTCCCTCCCTTTTAATTCCTCCCTCTCTGTCCTGTTGCCTGTCAGGAGTCGTGTGTCCTGGAGTCCCCGGCCCACCCCACCCCCCCCAGCCCCTTCTCACTTTCGCACTTCCTGTCCGTGTTTTTTAATTCCTCCTCCTTTGCTGTGTAGCCTGTTGCTTTTTTCTTCTCTCCATCTCTGTGTCTCAGTGCCCCCATTTTTTAATTCTTACTCTCTGCCCTCTACCCTACCCCTATTTTCACCTTTCTCTGACCCTCTGTATCCAGCTCCCTGTCCCTATCGATTATTTTCTCCCTCTTACTCCTGCACCCGCTGCTATTCCCTGCTGTCGCCATCCCTCTCTGTTCAGCTCTCTGTCCCCAGATTTTAATTCCTTCTTCTGCCCCTCCGTAGCCTGTCTGGATTTTCCCCCTGCTCTCTGTCTGGCTCCCTCTCTCTGCCTTTTCATTCCACATTCTCTGTCCCATAGCCCCAAGCTATTTGTCTGTGTTTCTCAGTCTCTTCTGTCTGGCTCCCTGCTGCTGTTTTTTCTTTCCTCCTTATTTGTCTCATAGCCCATCACTGTTTCGTGGTTTTTTTTTTTTTTTTCTGTCTCTTTGTCCAGCTCCCAGTCCCTGCTCTTGAATTCCTCTTCCCTGTAGCCCGCTGCTGGTTTTTTCTGTTCTCGATCACGCTCTGTCTGGTCCCCTGTCCCTGTTGGTCAATTCTTCCTTCTCTGCCCTGCAGCCCCTGCAGTCTTGTACTTTTTTCCGTCTCTCTCTGGCCGGAGCTCTGTTGCTGCTCATGAGTTCCTCCCTCTCTGCCCTGTAGCCTGTTGCTTTTGTCCTTTCTCCGTCTCGCTTTCTCTGGCTCCCTGATGACGCTATTTTAATATTCCCTCCCTTTTTGTATGAATCGCTATACTTTTTGCTCTCCAGCTTTTTTTTTTTTTTTTCTGGCTCCCCGGCTCTATTTTTTAATTCTTCCACCTGTAGTGTGTAGCTCTGTGGTTTGTACCGTGTTGTTGTTCCCCCCACCCCCGCCCCTTCCCTCCATTGTTGGCTGTCTTGGCTCCCTGTCCCTGTTGTTTCATCCTCCCTCTCTGCCCTGTTCTTTGTTGTCTTTCTCCATGTGTCTCGGTCCAGCTTCCTGCCCCTGTTCTTCTTTCCTTCCTCTCTGTCGTGCTGCCTGTCCCAGTTTTGTCCTGCGTCTCCGTCCTCCTTTGTCGGTCTCTGCCCTGCTCCCTTCTCCCTCTATCTGCTGCCTCTCTTCTTCTCTCCCTGCTGCTTCTTTCTCCACCTGTCGGGCTCCCTGTCCCTGTCTTTCTCTCGCCATCCTGTTCCCTGCCTCAGGCGCTCTCGCTGCATCCGCTACCTGCGTGACTGAAGAAACGTTCGCAGTCTCCTTTGCCCTCCCAGCTGCGTTTGCAGTCCCTTCACAGCAGGCGAGGGGCTGTGAGGGAGCCCAGGGGAGGAGGTGCTGCGCTGCGGGGGTCGAGTGATGGCCCCCCGCTCCTGCGGCACGGCCCAGCCCTCGCCACAGCCGCCGCACGAGCTGTGGGCTCGTTGCCAGGGCCGCATGGCTGCCTGCGGGCGTCCGGCTCGGGCGCCATGCTCAGCGCTGCATCCGGCGAGCAGCAGGCTGTCCTGCCGGCGGGCGCCGCCGGTAACGGCCGCGCGATGCTGCAGGGGCCTGTGGGATGGGGCCGCCGTGCCCGCTGCCACTTCCCCGTGAGGAAAGGCCGCTGCTGCCCCCTGGGCACAGGGCTGGTGGGCGTGCTCTTTTCCCTCGCCTGGCTCCCTGACCCCGTTTTCCTTCCACAGACCAGGACTCTGTGTCCTTTCTTTATCTGTGTCTCCCCCTCTCTGTTCTTTTCCCGGTACCTCTCTTTCTCTGCTCCTCAGTTCCTCTCCCTCACCTTATTTTTCTCTTTCTGTTCCTCTGCCCAGCTCCCCATGGCTGTGTTTTCGTTCTCCGTACCTGCTGCCCCAGCGTGGACTGCCGAGCGGTCCCAGGGAAGGGTGAGTGGACGGGCTCTGAGCCCCAGAGCAGGCGTGTTCCTCGCACTTAGATGGGTTTGCAAATAAACCCTCGCTCTGTCTCCTTTGTACTTGCTGAGCAGCGGTCAGAGAGTCCAGGGGAGCAGGTACACAGCGGGGGTAAGGGGCCATGGCTGCAGCTGCGGGCTGGTGCCGGAGGAGCCCCGGAGGGAGCCAGCGAGGCTGATGGCGATGGCCGCTCTGTGTCATGGGGCCGCAGCCCCAGGGGATGGTGCTGCTAGGGCACGCCTGCCCGAGAGTGCCGACAGCAGACGTCGGGCCCCGTCAGGGCAGCTCCCAGGGGTTTTGTGAGCTGGTGGAGAGGAAGGAGGAAGAGGGGCAGATGGCTGCCTCCGGGCACCTGGAGGCCTTCCCACCCCCTGGAAAAGTGCTCCGGCCTGCGCGCCCCATGCAGCTGCCCACAGCTCCAGCACCTGTCCCGTAGCCCCTGACCACCCCAGACCCTGCCCTCGCAGCAGCAAGCTGACCCGCGAACGTGCTTTATTGCCCCATAAGCACGGGTGCCGTTGGCAATGGTCTGGGGCAGGAGGGGGCGTCTCCAGGAGCTCCTGCAGAAGGAGGGGTTCCTGCCTGGGGAAAGGGGTGGCCGTCGCTGTGGACAACAGTTGGCCGTTCTTTGTGTCTCCCAGGGGCAGCGCTGAGGACTTGGTTGCCGGTTCCTCCCCGGGGATGTTGCTGACTGCACCTGGCTCAGGTTTGTGTCCTTATTCTCCCAGTTAAAGCGGTTCCGTTAGTTTAATTCCCTGCCCGGTCACGTTGCTGGTGCCGCAGATACCTGCAGTAGAAGAGCAGGTATCGGCCTTTGCGGTACGGGTCGCTGTCTTTGCTCAGTGCTTTGTACCCCGTGACACGGAGGCAGGTGAGGAAACTCCCCGCTGCTCCTCCGGCCGCCCTTGTGTCTGCTGGGGGTCGCCCCAGCCCCTTTCCCAGGGGATTGCAGGAAGGGTGGTGAGCAGGGCCCCGGGTGTACGAGCCCTGGCCTCTGCACAGGGAGCCCGTTCTGCTCCGGGGCTGCTGCGCTGCGGGCGCTCCGCTGGTCTGGTCGCTGGCGGCAGCTCTTGGAGCCGGCTGGGCTGCGCGGGCGTCGGGGGTTTGCTCACGGCAAGAAGCGGAGGCGTCGGTGTGAGGGAAGAGTTTCGAGACCGGCCGAGGTTCGGCTGTAGGCATAGTAGGAAGTACCCTTTTATGCAGTTGTTTTTGTTGTTTCAGGCTGGCGGTTTTCCGCTGAGGGTTTGGGGGTGGCAAAATGGTTTAATAGCCTGCCATTTTTTTTTTTTAAATTTTAGATGCATTGCATTTTTCTGGAATTCCTGACTATGGGAGATGGAACCTTGTTTTTTTTCCCCACCGTTTTTACTGTGTGCTGTGTAAGTTGCTGATGTCTTGATCTATGCTCTTTTTTCTCTCTTAATAGGACTGATGGTGAAATTGTCCAGCGAGGGTTAGGGTGAGCATCTTGTACTCGCCTGTATACGGAGCTTGAGAGTTTCTCGAGAAGGCATCTTCCCCAGAACTTCTCAGAGAAGAGGGTCTGCGTTCTTTGCGCTGGTAACAGTCTCCAGCCAGGGTCTGTCTTCTGTCGTAGGCCCGGGCACGCGAGCCTTCCCATGACTCCGTTTCTGACTTTTTCATGACGCGCCTGATGAGACGTGTCGTAGTGCCGGTCACAGCAGTTATGTTTCCGTGTAGTTTTTCACCTGTTGTGTGTTTAGCACCGGTTTCTGTGGTTGTAAGGTGCCTGTGTTAGATCTTTCAGCCGCCATGGTTTTTCCGTCAGCTGACCGCCGCTGTGATTCCTTGAGGGTTCAGTGGTAAGGAGGCGGTCGGTGGTGCTTGTTCCGTGTGCGCTATACTGCACATTAATGAGGTCTCAATGCTCCGGAGGTTTATTCTTTTGCGGTAGGCGGGCGCATCGGTAGCCGCACCGAGGGTCTCGTGCTCCTCGACTCACCGGGGTACCGCCGACCGAGCGCTCCCCGTCTCGCGCGAGAAGCTCCACACACAGATCTGTCCAGCATGTCTCGTGTCCGAGAAGGTGACGAGTGGTCCAGGATGCGCTGGGGTATCCGCTGTCGAGCGGTCTGTTCTCACGGAGCCCTCTTCTGGGACGACGACTTCTCCGCATCCTGTGGATGTTGGGTCTTGGGGCCCGGCTTCTCGCGCGTCCACCGTTGCGGTTGCGGCCGCGGCCGTATCTTTTCGTCAGGGGCCGTGGCATTTGACTTCCGGGGTGGAAGGTGCTAAGGGTCGTACGCGTAGGGCCAGGTGTTGCTTTGGCTTTGGTTTTCTGTGATGGCTGGCTGGCTGTTGTTGGAGTCTAGAGGGTATTCCTACATGGAAAGGAGATCTCCGGAACCGTTAAGCTGTTGCTCCGCAGCCGGGTGACTCGTTCGATGCCGTTTTCAGATGCAGTGAGACGAGCCGTGCACCAAAGGGTTAGAGGAGGGGCGGGGGAGCGGCCATAAGAAGGTGGGTTGGCACGCAGTGTCAGCGGGCAGATGCGGCCGATGGCTGTGTGAGCAGCTGACAGGTCTTGGTAGGTTTGTTGTATTCCAAAGGCACGAAGTAGCGAGCGAAGCAGGGTATCGGCACTGCGGGTGGCTGGGGCGAGGTGAGCTGGGACTGGTGGGCTGCAGCAGAGAAGTTACTTTTCAGGCGTTGTGTCGTTTGTGAAGTTTATAAGCATCCCTTATGGGTTGTGTTTTACAGGTGGTACCGGAGCCTCAACGCGGCAGCTGGCAGAGGTAGGGTGGGTGGGCGGCCGAGGTAGAGGAGGAGGAGAGGGGAATGGGCACGGGCAGGCTGTGGTTTCGGGCGGTATCTCAGCACGTGCCTTTTGTTTTGGCTTTCGCAGGTCACGCACATAGCCTCGGAGGGGCGAAGCTGCGCGCCGACCAGCGGCCTGAGGAGGCGAGGCGGTTGTCAGCCGGGCCGGCGTCCAAGAGCGGAGCATCCTGCGGCAGCTCGGTCAAGCGTTTCTGTGCGTTTGTGCAGGTGTTACGCAGCTGCCTTTGGAGTTGGGTGAGCTTTTGAGGTGGTGAGCTAAGGAGCAGCAAGGAGGAGCGTGGGGCTGGTGATTTCTCCCAAGCGTGACGGTATTTCTCTGTCTGTTGCTACCTTAGGGGGGCCGCAAGCGATGACAGCTGCAGCGTCCAACACGGGAATCGGTGCGGAGCAGTTGAGCGGAAGACCACGTTCCTTTTGAGGAGGAGGGTGTTTCGAGGAGGTCTGTGGTGACCCGTGTGACAGCTACCACTGTCAGCGGTGTGTGTGGGTTTTTTTTTTTTTTTTTTTCTGTAGGCGATGAGGAGGAACGTGGCAACTGCAGGAGTAATCAGGTTAGTTGATGTGGTTTCTGCTGAGGATGGACGCGGATCCCCAGCCCTCTGGAAGCGAAGCTGAGGGACCAGGGACCGTTGTCCTGCAGTGCGTAACTTTGATTTCAGTTGGAAAAGGGATTTTCCTGGAATGGAAATCTTTCTCCTTCAAAGAAATTGCGTTGTACGAACTGCCTGTCGGACTCTGTGTGCTTGGCTGTAGAAGTCATGAGCAGTGAGACTTTTTGCCCTCTTTTGAAAAACAAAACAACAGCAAAGTCAATTTGTTTCCAAAGACTGAAGCACAGCAAGTGTTCCAAAAGTGGATGGCGTCGCTGGTCTTTACATTCTTGGTTGCAACGGTCGAGATACGATTAAAAAATGTTCCTCTGCGTGCTTTGGTACAGCCAGAAGCCTTAGTGCATCTGCCAGTCCTGTTCGGTGGCCTTACCTGTTGCAGCCCTGGGGATTTGAATTTCTTTTTTTTTTCTTTTTAATGAGTAAAACCATGTGGGGGATCTATTATTTCACTGATCTTTTCCTGTCATATATGAAACTCTAGAGAAAGTTAAAATTGTATAATTGGCAGAATGACTAACGCGGTTTAAACTCGCTGCCGAATCAGTACAGCATGTAATGTATGAGGTGTACTTAAGCGGTCAGGGGTTTCTCTAACTCTTTCCAAGCCAGAGGCAGCTGCATGTTACTGAGTTTCTTCCCTGTGTTTTGACAGAGCGCTCTGAAGTACTTGGTTTCTAATCATGTGACATGATAGAACAAGGTGGGGCAGGAGCAGAGTCAAATAACAACTGTGTATTTTGGAGACAGGTGTAAGCATAGATCTAGATGGGGGTGTACAGCCTTGTTCTGCAGCAGCGCTCTAAGGAAGGGCATA
>NW_028237843.1:0-43823 GCF_034619465.1 Leptosomus discolor | reverse complement strand
GACCCGAGCATCCCTCACCTACCTTGGGTATTCACAGAGGCACCTCTCCTGGGGGCAGCTCCTGCCGAAATGCTGAGGGGGACGCTGAGGCTGAGTGGGGAGTGTGCAGGGGGGAGCACAGGGCAGCTCCACGGGCGCTGGAACGAGAGGGCAGTGCGAGTCAGCATCTCCCCAAAATGGGCTGTGAGGAATGGAGGGGAAGAGGCTGTGGCCAGGTCAGGCTTTGTACCTGCGGTGACCAGGTGAAGAGCATCAAGGATGTGCCAAGAAACCATGGCAAATCCACAAGGATCTTCCCACCAGAGCTCTGGGGGGAAGTGGGAGAAAACCCACTGGCTTCTGAGGAGGGAGAGGAACCTATATCAGAACAGGACAAGGAACCCCCTCAAGGTGTCTTGAGTTATTTTTGGAAAAGATGAGGACTTCTGGTGGCAGGGAGTTGGGTCCTACCTTGGATCCCTGCTACCATTTGGCTGCCATGGAGCAGAGGTACTGTTCTGCTCTGGATTCTCGCTGAGGCTGGGGGAGTGGAGTGCTCACCCCATCGCCCCTCTGCACCCCCCTCCCCAGCCTCCTGCCCCTCTGCAAAAGCAAACAGGAGATGTCAGTGTGCATGGGCCCTGTGCATGTAAGTGCTTGTTCCAGATTCCTGCTGTCTAGCAGGCAATTAAACCTGGTGAACCGAACGGCAGCAGGAGGCAGGTAATTGCTCTGCACCCTCCTGTGCTGCAAAGGGAGCTCAAGGGCGTACCTTGCATTCGGCTGCCTCTGCCCACAGGGGTTTGTGAGGCCCCCAGGATGAACTCCCAACGTACCAGAGGAATTGTTCCTTTTGCAGGGGATGTAAGTTTAGAAGGAAATCTGTTTGGCTCTCGGATTGGGGTGTTCGCGTTGCATCTTTCTATAGAAATTGTTCAAGGCAATGAGCCCTCTGGGTTACGGTGAGTAGGCAGGGAGTGCTCTCCTAATTCCTGCACCCTTTCTGCTAACAGCGAAGGTGACGGAGGGAAGCCAAGTGTTTAGAGCTCAGTTTTCAAGGGTACACGTAATTTGTGTAAGTGTAAAACTGTAATCTGGCAGGTAGGATGTGGGGTTGTACTTGAGGGAACAGCAGAAAATCTCCATCTGGTTCAGGGTTTGGAAAAGGAGAGGAGCACACTGCGAGGGAGGCAGCAGCGTTTACACGTGCCTGACGGCCGTTTATAACAAAATGCACGTCTCTGTCCGTGCACTCACTTTCTGGCTGTACCTTGATTTGGATCCCGATGCCGTTGCCATCGGTGGGGCATGTGGGGGCTTTAGTGGGTGCCAGCTGGAGCAGGCCGAGCACCGAGCTGTGCTCCAGGGGCAGGCGTTACCTGGAGCAGGATGGGCAGTCTCGGCTCCCCCTGCGAGGAGGGGTCCAGGGGGATGCGTGCTTCAGCCTCCTGTCCCAGTGGTGTCCTTCCAGCATCGCTTGCCAGGTTTCTCCTCCTCAGGAACTCCTTTTGCCGAGGGCTCTGCGACGGCTCCTCCGCTCCCCTCCCAAGGCGGCGGCAGGTCGTCGCGTTGTTTCGCCGCCGCAGGTTCTCCCGCGTCTCGTGCCGCCGCTCGCACTTCTCATCGTAGCTCTCGCTCACACGCCTGTACCGCGGCCGTGCCTTCTCGGGCTGGTTGATCATGTTGGGCACAGCTCTACTGGTCTGCTCTGGGATCCTCTGGCCTGATGAAACCAAGGGAAAAGACACTATTTGAGTGAAAACTAATTATTTCTAAGGTTAAATGAATGTAAGGGATCAGACACTGATGATGGGGCCCTCATGCAATAGGTGCAAGTGGTGTTCCTGGAGAAATCTGTTGTCCATGAACTCGTATGTGTTGGCTATGTAAAAGACACCTTGCTGTTCTTGCCCCTCCATCAGGTGGGTGCTGACCTGGGGGATGCAGGGAACAGAGTTTTGAACACTCAACACAACCTCGTGAAGCTGGCCTTGCTAGTGAGTAAGGATGCTTCCTCTGGGAGAATTCCTTTTCTGATAAAATAAAATCCCTCTGTTACTCAATCTGATTCTTTTCTGCATGCTGCCATAGGTCTTTTGCCAACCTAATGAAAACAGGAGAAGTGATAGCTGCTATTTCTGCAGGAAACTTTTAAGTGTGCATTTCTTTTGCCAGGTTTTTTTTTTTGATAGGTCCACATACAGTGGTGCTGTGGTGTGACTGACTTTTTAAACAGTTGCATTGTATTTCTTAGTGGTGGCTGCCTTTTCTGTGTGCAGAGAGAGATCTGGAGCAGTGAAAATCTTGCAGCATTTTAAGGGTTTGTTGTGGGTTTTGGTTTTTTGTTTTGTTTTGGGGTTTGGTTTTTTTTTTTTCCAATGAAGTATCTGGCAAAGTCCCTGCCGGTCTGAGTGCACCCACCCTCTGAAGACCACAGCTGCAGAGTGCTGCTTTCTCTTATCCCAGTTGCTCCCTCCCTCCCCAGCTCTGGGTTCAGATGCTGGGTAGCACTTTGCTGTCTGCTTGTTCACCTTCACTGGTCCTCCCACAGCCTCGCTGGCTGCAGCCCTGGCTCTGTGCTAGCCGAGCTGTGACTTGGTTCTTTCACTGCAAATACAAGCGTAGCAACTGATCGTTACACTTTGGGGTTAATTCCTGTTAAGCTGTGCTCGAGAACCGGGGCGCAGGCTCTCAGTGGTACCGGTTTGCCTCAGGCATGAATTCTGCCTCCATTTCTGGCCCAAACAAGGCTGTGGCTTGGCTGAAGGAGGAGCCTCCTCCATTTCAGCACTATTGCACCTTCTGTGTGCACACACAGGGTGTGGAGATGAAACCTCCTCCCTCCTGCTGACTCCTCTGCGCACTTGCAAGCCACTGGTGCGTTGTTTTTTACTGGACTTTGGTCATACTGAGTGAGTTTGGTCCTTTGCCTCAGCATCGGTTGAAAAGAAAGCTGAGCAGGAACTACCCACATCTGTTCCTCTTCCTTCCCCACCTCGAGCAATAGCTGCACCCCCCTCTCCTGTCCCCTTGCCCCATCGGCAGTGAAGAGGTTTGTCACCCCCATGCATGTCCTGTGAGCGTTGCTCAGGGGGTGCCCATCCTCGAGGGGCTCAGCCTGGGAGCTGCTGTAGCTGGTGTGGGGCTTTTCTCCTGTTTAGTAAATCATGTTAATGTAGCAAAGAAGGGGGGAAAAAGGAATTTTAGTCTCTGAAAATTCAGACTAAATGTTGCTCATTGTCAAACAAAACCACCAAAACTTCATTGGTCTCATTCTGTCTCAAGCATTAGGAAGTTGTTGAGTCTAATGGAAAAAAAAAATTGGAACAAGTAAACCCCATTTACGTAGATGATACTTCCGTGTTTTTTAGTCTGCATTAAAATCTGCTCCATAATTCTTTTTATTGTCCTTGTGCTAGCTGTGGTGTACTCAAAGCTCGTTTACTAGTGCCATCTTTTCACTGCAGGGGCTTCCTTTGGAAGGAGAACGGCATTCTCAGGGTTGTCAGCTCTTGCTCTGGGCAGGCAAGGTGCCTGCAAACTCACAGCCAGGTCACTGCTCCCGATGCTGAGCCTGCATGGGATGTGGGCTTTGAGACCCCTGAAGTGTGGCACTTGCTAGTGCACTCCTATGCATTTTTATTTGAATATTCTCTTCTTTGAACAGCTTCTGAAGAGTCTCTAAATTTAGCTTAAATTTACTGAAGGATCCCAACAGTATTTCACTATTCAAGTCTTTCTTGCTGTGATACACTTACAGCTGGAGGAGTCTGGGGGTGTAAATGGCTGAGCAGGTTATTCCCATGCAGCTTTCATGTCCGTGCAATGGCAATCCCACTGTGCTCACCCAGGGCCTTTCCTCCTGGTGCACACATGCTTCCCTTGGCCCTGCAGGCAAGGCAAGATCTGGCCAACAGCTTCACACCGAGAAATGCAAGTTGGGCGTGCGCCCACACCCCACAGTGTGCTCCCTGGAAGCTGGGCACGAACTCCATAGCTTGGGACAAAGCGTGTAGCTGCAGCCAAACTGCTCCAAACGCTTCAGGACACTTTAAAAGGATTTTTCAACTATTTTTTCTTGGATTGCACGTTCCATCCGGACCTTGGGGGTCCTGCTCAGTCCCTGCTCATCCAGCTCTTCCCATCAGGAATAGCTCAGCCCCTCTCCCACCTGCGCTGCCTCTGGGCTGCCCAGCCTGTCACCTTGCATCCCAGAGCAGCTCTTGTACTAGCCTCAGTTAACCAAAAATGCACTTCAAAGCAAGGTAAAACTTAAAGAAATGCACAGTCCATTACTCACCCCAAGCTGAGTGAACTGTTGAGGCCTTCTGGACGAGCTAATACTCTACTTCCTCCTTCTGTTACCCCAAATTACGTTCTCTAATTAACAAACATGTCATTTATCTTTGCTTTCCAAGCTGTTACACTTTGTGCTTCAAGGGAAATTAAAAAAAAAAGTGCTTCTTGCTGGTTCATGTTACAGCCTCCCGGTGTCAATCATATAGGCTGAAAGTGGGGTGAAAAAAGAGCAAAAAAAGGTGCACACCGCTGCGTTGAGCGCAGCAGCCTCCGCTCCCCTCCATCCCTTGCCAGCCCCGGCGCTGCAGGCACTTACCTGGCCCGAGGGGTCCCGTCCTACCCCTCGACTGCTGCAGAGGAGTGGGGTGAGCGGGGGGTTATCGGCTGCAAACACGCTCCAACTGCCATCTTCGTGCCAACCCCCTCATTTTGCTGCTCTCGCTCTCTTTCTCGCTGTCTAGAACAGGAAACGTTGCAGCCGCAGCCGAGCCCCGGTTCCTGTCTCTGCTCGCAGCCTGGCTGCGGGGCGCAGGGGCCCAGCTCGCAGCGGGATTGGGGTTATCTTGGGACCCCAAAGTCTCCAGCTTCTCTCCACGCAGAGCTAGCAATTATCTTTCAGGCCATCTCCCTTTATCGGTCTCTGACACGCGGAGGTTGAGTGCTGGTTCATGGAGCTGCTGGTGGCACTCGGTGACCGAGACTGCCCAGGCTGCTTTGGGGTAGAGAAATCCAGACTTAGGGAAGTACAGTAATGCTATTATTTTACGGCTTCTCACAGGTTGGAAAGGGGAAAAAAGTGTGTATCAGCAGCTGAGGAGAGGTCACGAATGGCAGAAATTCATTAAGGTCTTTAGAGAAGTGAAAGCTGCGTTAATGCAAATCATGCAGGGAGGTCGGTTTAACCAGCTGGGCGCTGATAAGGGCTCTGTGCCTCTGCACATGGAAAACGAACACAAGTAAAAGCAGAGATCTTGTAAAGTAACGTAGGATTTATTTTTGCAAAGACCAGCCTAGAAGGGATACATGACACAAAATTTCCTGGCTCAAAGACCCTCTCATGGCTTGGGGTGGTTTGTCCCAAATCCTCATTCGGGCCATGGCTCGGCTCCTTCCCACAGTGCTCAGCACCGCTGCCGTTGTGGCTTTTGGTGGGGGGAACGGTTCCTGGAGCGTGAGCAGGAAACCTGCTGGTGAGCGGGACACTGGCAGCAGATCCTGCCAGGGACTTCCCTGAAGTACCTCTTGGTCAGAAGAAGCCAGTTGTAAAAGTTCATTACTGAGAAGGACATTTTCATGCTGTGTGTTACAGGCCTCTGGTGCATCCCATCTCGGGTTGGCAGGGGCGTGAGCGTGGGGCTGCCCCGGCAGCATGGAAAAGGGCACCTGAGTAGCTGGATTAACACCCAAAGCCCTTGTGCAGGACCCAAGGTGTCCCAGCGCGCTTGCTGCCCCGGGGACTATGTTCTTCTGATGTTTTCCACCTTGTAGCTGCTCCTGATTAAGGAGTCGAGGAAGTCGGGGGCTATGGCCCGGAGGAAGAGCAGGCTGCCTGTCGCCAGGGATGGGTAGTGCAGCTCCCGCTGCCGCAGCGCCCCGCTCTTGATGATCTCCAGCGCGCACTCCTCCTTCGGCGCTGGCGTGTCCTGGATGACATGCGAGATCGCTCGCACGGCGCTCTCTGGAGGGACGGGAGGACAGGGAGGGAAGGAGCAGTGTTGGATGGAGAGGCTGCCACAGGCACCCGCCGGCTCAGTCAGGGTGTCTGTAGCTTCCTCTAACAAATGGACAAACTCTGGGGATCAGACCTACTTAACAAGGCTTAGAATAGTTTAAGTAAATAACAACTATAGTGATGTCCTTCCCATTCCTTTCCACCTCTTGAGTGACCATAGGATGGAATCCCCACCTGCCCTGGATTTACTGCCAGGATAGCAGAGCCAAAGGTCTTGGGCCACACTTTAAAGAGTTGGGGTCCTGTTTCTGCAATTGCACAGCCACTGCAGCCTGAGGGTCTTGCAGTGGTGGTGAAGCAGCGTGCTGAGCAGCCTGGGGCCAGAGGGCAGGTGGTGGGCTTGGCTTGGCTTAGCTCTGTCTGGAAACACAGAGTGGCAGGGCCCTGGTGATGCTGAGCTTACCTGTGTTGATGTAGCCCAGGATGCAGAGTGTGATGGAGACGTTGACCTGGTCTACAATGAATTCTTGTCGCAGGGAGCTGAAGAATCCATCTAAGGCGAACTTAGTTGCACAATAGGGAGCAACAAATGGGGGAGCAACTTTACCTGGAGCAGAAACACAATGTCAGGGTTCGTGTGCTGGGCAGACACCAGGCTGCACAGCTCTCCCTTCCTCTTGTCCTTCAAGTAGCCACAGTATTGTGATTTAGGATGACTGAGTAATCTGTCATGGATTCTTGGGAGAAATAAACAAATGCAGGAATGTTTAAAATGTAACATGTGGCATACAGTGGCGCAAAGTGCCTTCAGTTGTGGGTGATACTGTTCTGGTATTCCTGTGTACATACCCACGTGTAGCAGATGCCTGTATAATATGCGGCTGCGCACATAAAATAACCTGCAGTGGCGTACCTCGGCCGCACTGCGTGAAGGTGATTAGTTGGTGCACGGAGACGCGGTTGGGGCATGGAATGTAAATCCCTCAGAGGACTTGAATTGCGCATCTGGGATATAAATCATATGCTGATTCTATGATCCTGACTCCCAGCAGGGCAGCTCTCTGCCTTGTGGTCCTTATTCTGCCTTTTGAAGAAGAGGGACGTGGGCAGGGAGAGCCTGGCCCCTTGTGTGCTCACCTGCCACGGATGAAACGACAACAATGCTGCCCTCGCTCTCCTTCAGCATGGGCAGGGCAGACATGGTCATCGCCACGTAACTGAGGAAGTTGACCTCCAGGAGCTTTCGTACGTGCCCAACGTCGCCATCGAAGTAGTTGACGTAGCTGTAACCGATGTGATTTAGGATGAGCATATCCAGGCCTCCTGGAAGCAGAGAATGTTTGCGACCGGCATCTCAAAATAAAGCAGCTTCTTGGTGGCTGGAATGGCCCCAACATGTAGCACGGGGTGCGTTGGGGAGTGAGGAGCAGCAGCTCCCCGCCACCTACCCCAGGTGTTCTCAGCCTCCTTCACCACCACCTCTGGGAACGTGGTGTCCTCCATGGAGCCGCTCACATAGCGGGCGGAGGCGGCACCCAGCTCGAGGCACCGCTCCACAACCTGCGGCAACAGCGAGAACGGTGTTGGCAATGGACCCCCCTTTGTGGACACCCCCCTGCCCACCCCCATCCCACAAAGGCTGTGCTGCCTCAGGGCAGGTGGGCAGTGCGTCTCCCTGTCCTGCTGGAAACCCTTCTCCCTTCATGGGAGGGGACGAGAGAAATGTTTCTGGCTGCAGAGTTAAACAGTAGCACATCTGAGGCAAATGTTTAGTGTTTATAAATAGGGCTATGACTGCTTAATTTTGATTCTGTTGTATACGGGATGCAAAAGACAGTTCAGGCTTTGAGAAAGGGCAAGGGTTGATCAGACCAGGGCTTGGGCAGAATAGCGTTGTCCTTGGTGGTGGAGATCAGCATTCACAGCTGAAGACTGCGGAGAGAGCAATGCCGTGCTGTTAGCATTGAAAATGCCATTTGTTGCGGTCTGGGGGGTGTGTGTTAGAACAGGCTTGTGCTGGTGGATCTGCAGGGTATCTGGCATCCCCGCGTGCCCAGGCTGGGGTGAATATCTGCATTCTGCCAGCCCGTGGGGCTCTGGGTTGCAAATGTGTTTTGCTGGCCCGGCATGCTCTGCTTGCCATTTACTTTCTGCAGCTTGGCCTCCGTCCGCGCTGTGATCAGTAGGTGGGCCTCCATGCGTGCCAGGTGATACGCCATCTGCTCCCCGATGCCGCTGCTGGCTCCGGTCACAATAACACGTTTTCCCCGGAGCATCTCTGGAGAGGAGGGCGCAGAGCTCAGAGCCAGCACAGCCCACGCTGTCCCCCCGCATGCGGGCACTCAGGTGCGGGGAGCTGCAGGCAGCAGCGCTGCCCCACTGCAGCGTGCACCACTCGTGCAGGCCCTCACTGGAGCCTGGTCACTAATCCCAGCTTGATGGGAAGTATGTGCAAGGCTTGAGCTCTGCGTCCAGCCTGGTCTGGGAGTGGCTTTTGAAAATGGCGAGAGCCGAATAATAAAAGGCTTAAGTGTTTAAAACTGTATGTTTCCCAGAGAAATAATTTACTGAGATCAGACACATACTGTGCATCCCAGCAGACCCACCACAATCCCGTGGGCTTTCCTGTGCGGTGCAGCGTGCTCTGACCCCTGGCACCGGGGTCAGCCTGCGCTCCCCTCCGAGCCCTCAGCCCTCCCATGCTTTGGCTTTTCCAGCTGCACTTGGAAAGACCCCTCAAATGGCCCGTGCTCTTCTGCGTGGGCCCCCGCTGCTGCTCTGGCTGCAGCCTCACCGACTGTGTGTAGTTTTAAAGCGTGGTTTTCCAATGACTTACCTTCACTGAAATTCTCGGGTGCTGAATAAAAATAAAAGGCCAGCGCCAGTCCCAGCAAGGGGATGAAAATCTTCAGGAGCAGACCCATCCCTCTGCAAACGTACAGGCAGCAGCAAGACAAACTCCGTGGCTCTGACCGTGGGGAGGTGGACACGTCAGTAGGTTGCAAACAGGGCTGAGAGCAATCGCAGTTTTGAACTGGTTCTTATCTTGGCCAAGACGGCTAGTATGTGCGCTTCCTGTGATTTAGCAAACATTAACCTAACGGGGAGTGTCACTTTGGACTTTAGGCTGTCCCTTTGCACCCTTGTACTGCCAGGAATTTCAGGCGTGGCTTTTTGAGAGCGTTGAAGGAAAGGCACTGAAAAGCTTCTGGCTCCAGAGTGGTGGGCGTGTTGTTTGGCGGCTGCTTTTGGGGCCAGGACACCCACGTCCCCTCAGCGCAGATCTCAGTGGGATCGGCTTACTTCCCTCTCTATTCACTCATCTAAAAGGGAGGCAATGCTTCCCTTCCCCACTGGCTGCCACAAGGATTTATTAATCAGAAAGATTAATAAGTGTAAGAGACCATCTGCCAAGTTTGGAAAGTTTTGCTTGGGGTAAAAACTTGCATTTAATTTGGCTGCTAAGCTGACAAAAAAAAAAGGCTAAAAAGTTATTCCCAAAATGAAATAATGAAGGATTTTTTGCTAGGGTTTGATTTTCCTGTGAAAGGCAAGTCAGAGGAGTCGTGCACATTCACAGCAGCATTAAGTAGTGGAGAAAGGGGGATTAAAAAGGCCCACAGAACGCACGAAACTGTTAGGTTAGTACATTTTATTTAACAATTTGCTCCTGCACATCCTGGGGAAGGGAACGTGTCTACCCAGGCGGGGTACTGCAGCGGCAGGGAACTCCCCTTCCCCACCTCGCATCGCACCGCACCCCGGGGCCGTCCCAACCCGCCCCGCCGGAGGCGGTGCGATCTGCTTAAACCCCAAACCCTTCACTTTTCGAAGCGCAAGCAGAGCTTTCCGACGGGAGGCCCGTCCCGCCGTGCGAGGAGCAGCCCTCGGCGGGGGGGCCCCGGCTGCAAGGCCCGTCTCCGCCGGCAGAGGAGGGTGTTGGCCCGGCGAACCCTCCCGAGCCGGCGGCCGCCGTTCCTGAGCGCTCAGTTAACCGGCAGGGCGGTGCTGGGGGGGCGCGGGGGGGCGCTCTGCAGGCTTTCCAGCCGGTAGCGGCTCCTGACCAGGTAGTCCAGCAGCTCGGCGGCCCAGTCCCGCAGCAGCAGCGGCAGCCGGGTGGAGCCGTAGCGGTAGTAGAGCTCCCGCCGCCGCAGCGCCGCCCCCTTCAGGATCTCCAGCGCGCACTCCTCCCGCGGCGCCGGCCGCACCAGCAGCAGGTCTGCGGCGGCGCGCACCGCGCGCTCTGCGCGGGAGCGGGAGGGCGTCAGGCGGGGGCGGGCTGAGGGGGAGAGCTTGAGGGGAGAGCTTGAGGGGAGAGCTTGAGGGGCTGAGGGGGAGAGCTTGAGCGGCTGAGGGGGAGAGCTTGAGGGGAGAGCTTGAGCGGCTGAGGGGGAGAGCTTGAGCGGCTGAGGGGGAGAGCTTGAGGGGCTGAGGGGGAGAGCTTGAGGGGAGAGCTTGAGGGGCTGAGGGGGAGAGCTTGAGCGGCTGAGGGGGAGAGCTTGAGGGGAGAGCTTGAGGGGCTGAGGGGGTGGCCTGAGGGGCGAGCTGAGGGAGCGGCGTGAGGGGCCAAGGAAGGCCTTCTCGTTAAGACGAAGCGGGCAGAGCAGGGCATACAAAATGGTTGTTTCAAGTGGGGCGTAGCGGTACGCACCTCAAAAGAGAGGTTAACTCAGGAGATTAAATTCCGCTGCCCAACGCGGGCGGGGCTCTTCCAGCTGCCCTAACCATTACGTTCCCAGAGTTGTTGCGTCGGTATTAATGGGAGATAGGCGGCTGGCACATCCCTGTTCCTACTAATTGAATGCCAGGCTGTGGCAGCCTGTATGGGGTGGCTGGTTTTATTGTAGCATGGAGAAAGAAATGAGTTTTGAGACTCTTATTTTTGGTGGAAGAGAGGTGGGGTCCCCCCAAGACCAGAGCAGGTTCTGCAGGGCTGGAGGAAAAGCAGCAGCAGGGGTGGCAGGGGAGAGTTGAAGGGCAGGTCAGAAGCCGAGGAGGTGATGCTCGGCTCCTGATCGGCCAGATCAAACAGCATTGATCTTACCAGTATCAATGAAGCCGAGGATGCAGAGCGTGATGGAAACATTAATGCTCTGAATGCTGAATTCCTGCCTCAGGGAGCTGAAAAATCCGTCCAAGGCAAACTTAGTTGCAGAGTAGGGGACCGTAAGGGGAAACCCGACTTTACCTGGACATGGAGTGAAGTTTTGTTGTAGCACAGAAAGCTGCTCTGCCTAAACTCTCTTTGTCAGAGAAAGTATTTTGCCCAAAGGGACTTTACTGTTAGTGAAATGTCATTCTGGCACCTGAACAGCAGCACTACAAATATTCCCGTCAGCTTCCAGCTCATTGAAGGTCTTAAGGCCAACACCATGGCTCAGGTCTCTGCTCAGGGTAGGAGCAACCTGCAGTAACTATGACACCCTCGGAGGGGAGAGATGGAGCAAAGTTTAAACTCTTGTCTCTGGAAGCTGAGCTAAGCTGATCACCAGGAGGCTAACCGACACACCAGCTGCGAGGGGGGACATCTGTTAGTAATTCAGTTTCCTGACTTAACAGAAATCCATTAGAGTCATGTTTTTGTGAATAGTCAGTCAATAGCTCACTCTACAAATATTAGCAGGAACTTGACCTACCAAACCAAGATGAAGAGTCAGAGAGCCAATGCAGTGAGAAACTACTGCATTTCCACTGCTCCGTAGAGCTGGGGGTACGTGATCTCTGCTGCTCCAATGAGCCTGACTACTAGGGTGTGGGGTTTAGATACAGGGCTGGTCAAAAAGCAAGCTGGGGTGATTGGATTGCATCAGAGAACAAATTCCATTGAGAAAATATTAAAAAGATCTGGATTTGAGTTTGGTTTCCGTTTTTTTTGCGTGCATTAAGCAGTTATGGCTCCGTTAGGATGGTGGGTGTCTCTGCATGCTGCTTCTGAAATTCAGCCCACGGTGTCTTTTGCCTGAATCCCACGTCACCTACCTCGCTCCCCACTCACCTGCCATGGATGAAACCACTACGATGCTGCCCTCGCTCTCCTTCAGCATGGGCAGGGCAGACGTGGTCATCGCCACGTAGCTGAGGAAGTTGATCTCCAGGAGCTTTCGTACGTGCCCGACATCCCCGTTGAAATAACCAAAGTACGATGTGCCGACGTGATTAAGAATCAGCATGTCTAGGCCTCCTGCAAGCAGAGGAGCAGGCATTAGTGCTGGGTGGGAGAGGGCTACAACCGGCAAAGCAGAGCCTTTCCGGGGAGCGGAGTAAATGTAATCAAAAGAAATCAGGTGTTTGGGTCAGAGCTGCGGCCTGCCATCTCTGGAGTAGGGATATAGACTGGATGGTGGCTGCCAGTAAAATATTCGTTGTGATTTTTAAAATTTTTTCCCTGGTTCAAAACACAAATGCCATGGCACAAGGGAGATCAACTGTGAGTTGTCTGCAGGCCCGGGGTGGGAGAGGGAGAGCTGAAATACTGCGTTTCCACAGCCGTCACCACAGTAGCAAGGCTGCTATGGGCTCGATGGACGGTTTCAGACCACAGTAACTGGGGGTGCTGAAATCCAGGGTTATGATACAGGAACAGGATGTCATGAGGGCGCAGAGCTGAAATCAAGAGCGCAGTGCAGTTTCAGCTGGAGTGATGACGCGGGGCTGCAAAGGGCAGAATTAGGGAAAAATCTCTCCCATCTCATCCCATCTCCCATCTTTTTTTTTTAGTGGGTGCACGGCAAAAAGCAGCAGGGCCAAGGTGAGATGCAGTGCTCCGCTGTCACTTGCGGAGAGCAGGCTGTAAACGTACCCAGCGAGGTCTCTGCCTCCTTCACCACGTGCTCGGCGAAGGCCATGTCCTCCATGGTGCCGCTGACGTACCGTGCAGAGGCTGCCCCCAGCTCCAGGCACCGCTCCACCACCTGCCACACCAACACGACGGGTCAGAAACCCCTTTCCCTGCCCTGGGAAGCCTGGCGCGGTAGCAAAAGAGGGTGTCTGTGCTCCCTGAGATGTGTCCCCGCCTTAAAACAGCGGTTTGGAGCCTTTTAACCTTCAAAGGGAGCCTGAAAAATTATCCCTTTGGTGAACGCGTTGCCCAAGGCAGTCTGGCTGTCGGTGCAGCCTGTGCCGGAACTGCATGCGTGTAGGGTGAGCAGGAGCTTGGATATCACTGCAGTGGAATGAGGGCGTGTGTGTGCCGAGGGAGCCTGCGTGTAGGCATATGTGTACATAACGAAGCAAGTTCAGATATCCCAATATGTGCTACGTGGAGCGCGTGGATCTGCAGGAGAGGGATTTCTGTGCGGGCAGGAGCCCCAGACAGCACAGGTATGCACACCCGTGACTGCAGCTGTGCCTGTCTGGTGCTTGTGCCGTGGTGGTTACACGTGCATGTGCTCGTGTGTGTACCTGCGATGTGAGATTGGCTTTCCTGTGTTTGTGTGTGCACCGCCATGAACACGCGTGTGCGAGTGCTCAGCTTGCCATTTACTTGCTGTAGCTTGGCCTCTGTCCGCGCAGTGATCAGGATGTGGGATCCCATCCGTGCCAGGTGATATGCCATCTGCTCTCCAATTCCAGTGCTTGCTCCGGTGACAATCACCCGCTTCCCTTTCAGCATCTCTGGGGACCAAGGCGCAGGGTTTTAATTTATCCAAACACTATTTTAAAAAAACAACCAAACAAAAAAACCCAAAAAACCCCACCGAACCAACCACAACCCTAATGCCCTTCAGAGGAAGCAGTTAAGTGGCAGCTAAGTGAGCCTGCAAGTGCAAAGCCTCCGGCACTGGGACGTCTCTTCCATCTGCTGGAAAAAGCTGTGCTGAGGAGCAGCTGCAGCTCCTCACTGAATGCACTGACACGGGCAGAGTGCTCGACTCTTTCAGCAGTTTTTTCCACAAGTCAGGGCACAACTTATAAACACCTCGACTATTTTGTAATAAAAATCGACTAAGTACTTGCTTCAAAACTTAAAATCCATCATTTAAAAGTCATGTTTATAAATTCTTTTGCTACGCTCTGGGAAGTGGAGTGTTGAGAGCCCTCTGTGTCTCAGACCCCCTGCCTCACCTGCTCCCTCACAAAATATTTCTGCGTATTATGTGCCCAGTTTGATTTCAAGTCTTTGTTAAAACAACTTTCCAGTATCAGCCACCACACAAAGCCTCGGACGTGGTTTGGTCCAAGCTCTGCACAGTTTCTATGCAAAACACTCAAATATGGCTGTTAAGATTTTTCCTTAAAGGCAGATTCACTTTTAATACTTACCCGGTTTGAAATTCTCCCTCGCAGAATAAAACCAGAAGGCCAAAACCAATCCCAAAAAGGGAATGAGAATCTTTTGCAACCGACCCATCCCACTGTGGAGTCAGGAAATAAACCATGAAAGAGAAGGGAGGAAAAAACCCTCTGCAGAGCTGCTCCAGAGGGAAGCAGCAGTGCCAGTCCTTTAAAACCTGCTGGCGAAGGAACTGCAACTTCCAAAGCACTGGAAAATCACGGGTGGGTGGATAAGCAAGGCAAACCCTTTGATTTGCTCCCCACTGGAGCTGGCGAGCCTCGGCCTAACCGGCAGTGCTCTTTGGGTTCTGCCCGGCTCTTTTCATATTTCCTGTCCTACGTTAAAATGCAGAATTTTGCACAACACCCTGGAAGAGGTGTGTCTTTGCTGAGCAGCGTCAAGTTTCACTTCGAGAACATCAAGAGGCAGCCTAGTGCAGGTGGTTAAACACCGTCTTTTATTCCTGCTGGCACTGTGTGTCGGTGCATGCAGAGATGCAATCCGGGTCCGATTGCTTGCAGGGGTGGAGGGACTGGGGGCTGCGGTGTGTGTGGGGGGGACATGCAGCAAAGGTCCTTTGCTCCTTAGGGCACAGCTGCCTGCCGCCAGGATGCTGAGCAGCAGCGTGTGCCACCCCCAAACCTCTCCAAAAATGCTTTGCTGAGGCAGGGTTTATTTTTTCGTCTCTACCTACTCATGTGAGCAGATGAGGGAGCAGGGGCTGAGCTGAACCCATCCCCGGGGGTGCAACCACCCCAGCTCCAACGGGCCATTCAGGCACAGGGAGGTTTGCAACGAAATGCTGAATGTTGTTTTCTGCAGTGAAATAAGGGTCCTTGCTGCTGTGGTTCCTGCTTTGAGCTTTGCAAGAGCTTTGTTCTTCAGTGAATATAATCCAAGGAAAAACCCTGTAACGTCCGCTAGTTCCCCGAGTCTCGGCAGCAGCAAATTCAGTGCCATTGGTCTTGCACAATAGGTGTAAACTGTGTTCCAGCTTCAGTCTGGCGCTGGGATCTTCATCGCAGAGTACCAGTACCTGCTGCGGCACGTGGGTTAGGGACATGCTACGTGTGCTCCTGGAGCTGCCTTGCCAGAGCCTCTGCCTTCTCAGCCAGGGAAAGCCGTGTTTGCTGGGACGAGAGCCTGATCTGCAGCCCAGGGGCTGCACCACGGTCTGATTTACGTGGGCACAATGCCGTGATTGTCCCTCTCAGACCCCTCTACTGTAACCAGGCAAAAAGCATAATTTAAAGATTCTTTTTTTATTTCTTTTTCCTCTATTGCAGCTTCAAAATAAAGATGATGCAATTTAGTGGCATACCTCTCTGGCATTGCTTCTGCTTTATAGATTATTTTTTTCTTTTCTGCCTTTCTATTTCAGTGTGGACTTCCCCTCCGGTAAGAAGCACTCAGCCCACACTTGGTCAGGTAGCACCACTACAGTCACTCTGCCTGTTCCTCCATCCCTTTGCTCCTAACTTGGCTCATGATCATGGGGCAACAATTTCATTCCTTGGCTTGAAAATAAATGAACTAATTAACCTTACCTCAGCTGTGATCTTGTCTGTGTTGGCAGCAGGGAGAGAGGCTCTCTTCAGATGTTGTTTATCTCTGGTGTTAGGGTACTGCAGTAAAGCGATAACTGTCAACCTTTGTGCACCGACCGCAGGCGTGTCGGGAAGGTGTCATGCTCTTTGCTCCACGTTGTCGCAGGGAGACACGGGGCCGGGGGCAGCCCCGTGGGTATGGAGCCAAACGCTGCGCTCGCCTTGCTGGTGTGTTGTTTAATGAGAATTGGGGTTTGGTTGGGGTTTTTGTGTGAAACAAAGTAGCTGATAATAAAGGACTGAAATACTGGATATTTTGGACATACGCAAATTTTTTTTAATGGAAAGTTTCAGTTATGTGCCATTTAGGGTGTCCTGTGTGGCAGTGAAGCGCGGGGGGGTGCTGGCGTGGTCCCCAGGAGGGCTGGGGGCTGTGGCGGCAGCAGGAGCTGCTGGATCTGGTTGTGCTTCGCTGCCCACGTGGGTTTGCTCTTGGCCGCCGGTCGCCTTCCAGGGCCCTGCTGCTCCTCACTCCCACTCGCAGCTTTTTCTGGGTTTGTTTTGCTGTGTGCAACTTAAGAACTTATTTCTAACCTTCTCCTGGGGGCGGGGAGTGAGGGAAGGGAGAGGAGGGCAGGAAGGGATGACAACAGAAGTGTTTTCTGATCTCAGCTGGTCCTGGCCCTGCTGCTGCCAAGCCTCATGCCTTGGCAGAGGGGAGCCCAGTGGCGTGCCCGGCCCTGGCTAGTGAGAGGGAGCCCTGGGTGCAAGGGGGAGCAGCCTGTTGCTTCTGAAATGGCTTCACCCGAATTGTCCTGGATGTATCCCCCTGCTGCAGGTCGCTTCTGTATTGCTCATCTGTGAAGCCGTGTTTTTCAAGAGGTGATGCTCAGCGTTGGGCTCACCGAGGTTCTTCATTTATTGCTGCCTGGAGCTCCCTTGAGTTTTTTTTTTCCCTGTGTGACCAAATCAGGGATTGCTGCCTTGATATTTGATTGTTGGTACTGTGGCTGCTTTAAGTCTTGGCTGCTGTCCATGCTCCCAATGCCCTTGGTGTTGGGTGGCAGAGGCTGATACGCTTATCTGGGCCCCTAATTTTAGCCTGGAAGCTCTTGAAACATCCAAACTGCAAATAGAGAGTGAGGACTCTCTGAAGACATTCAGCTCATGCCCTTGAAGTGATTGGCCTGTGAGGGAGGGCTGCTGGGTTTTAGGTGGCCTTCAACTCCGTATGATGAAAGCCTGGACAACGGATCCAAGCTGAAATAAGATCTTTGAAGAGGTGTTACAGGGTGGGTAAAGACAAATACTCCCCACATCTCATGCCAGCTGCAATTTTCCTGAGGGTTTAATGCACCAGGAAGGTGTCACATTTACAGGTTAAAGTTAACTGGATTCATCTAAGTCTTACAGAAATCAACCTCACAGAACGCTCAGCAATCTGACTCACACCTTGGGCAATGTGTGGCCCTCCTCCAGAGCTTATCCCTCGGGACTCTGGTTTAACTCTGTCTTAAATGCTCCATATGCTTCTACACTGTAACTTGCCTGAGGTGTCCGTACTAGTACTGACTGTACATCTTATTCTATCTGGTTGCTCTCTGGTATATCCCAGTACTTATAATTAAAATTTCTCTTTGCATTCACGCAGGGGCTTCCAGAATGACTCTGCTGTGCTCCGTTGCCGGTGTAGGGGGGTGCTGGTTGCATGAGGTTGTATTTGTGGCAATTGTATTGTCCAGGGCTTTCTGCGGTTTGCCTGTTGTTGAAATACAGCTGTCAGGGGCCCCAGGAGACAGGGCTGGGAAACAGGCAGGTTTGGAAAGTCGTGCTGTGGTTTGAAGACAGGGAGGTTTGCTGAAGTCTTTGAATCTGCTGCATCTGGCAAGCCTGTCATTCATCATAGTTAAAGTGATGTTAAATGGATTACTAAGCCTCCACGCACACTGAATTTATCATTGTGTGGTTTAAATAAGATTTTATATCGTTACTGTGGTAAAATCAGCCATTAATACGTGTCTAATTCACCACTCTGCAGAGAGCTGGTCCTGCCTAACATCAATGCAATCTGCTGTGGAGGTGGTAACGCATAGGCTTGACCTCTCAGCCTGACCTTTCAGGGTAATACACGGAGGTAACGACCTCTGAGCTTGCAGTGCGTCAGGAGGCAGGAGATTGTCTTCTGCAGGATATGATTTTACCAAGTTGGCTCCAGAACGGCCGGCGCAGCGCGTGGTTTAGCTGTCTAATCCCATTAGCTGTCTTAGGAGGAACTATTTTCATTGTTCCACAAACCTCTTTGCTTTAAGCTCATAAACGCTGTGACTGGATAACTGTGAAGAGGTGTGGGCAGCAGGGTGCCAGCACGATGTGAGGAGGCCGTGTACATGGTGTGAAGACAACCTGACGTCCAGACCCAGAGGTGGGTGGAGGTCATCCTGGATGGGCTCGCCTGGAGCTTCCTCGTCACCCCTGGACTTGCAAGCTGAGCTGCTTAAGCCAAGGTCTGTCTCCTCGGTTTTAAAATTTTCCCTTTCCCATAGGGCAGGGTGAGACACCTACAACTTGTAGAGAAGGGCTAATCTTGCCAACTGATGTGTGATTGACAGAGTTTGCAGCCGCCTTGGACAAAGACACGAGTCTCACCTCAGTTTAATCCATTTATCAGTTGTTTCGCTCTGCCGCAGCAGCGATGCTTCTGAATGGCAGTAATGCGCGAGAGCTCAGCCCTGGCGATGTCTTCATGCCTGACACAGCCACGGACGTTCAGGTCCCTGGTTTATCTGTGCACCAAGTGTGCCACGGGGAATCCTGGGGCAGCCTTCCCTGGGCCTGAGGCCGTGCTGCAAACGTATAACCTGCTTCAAGCTGGAATTGGGGGGGGAGGTGACAGATGCTCATCAGCCGATGGATTTCTTCAGACCTGAATTCTCCTTTCACGTTTGCCCGTGAAATTTCCATTGGTATCAATGAGGTGTTGGATTGTTCGGCCCTGCCAGAGACCAGAAGGCTTGGTTATGGACTAAATGAAGTATTTCTCAAAGGCTGTTTTTAAGTTAACTGGACTCTACTCTTTTCCCTGTGAGGAAAAGTTACTTCACACTTGATTCAAGGCTTGAACAGAGTTTTTGTGCAGACCCTGTAGGATTCCTCCTGCACAATATGCTGCTGGGTTTTTTGGTAGAAATAATTGTCAACAACATGAATTGTTGGTTATGTATTATGAAAACGTAAGGGTGAACTTCAGCTGTGTTCTTATGGTTTTGGATTCTGGTCTTAACTCGTGCAGCTCTGGGAGGAGCTACACATTCGGCACTGGTGTCAGGCCACGCTTTTTCATTTTCTATGATCTGCTGTTTGTATCCCTTGTTTTGCGTTTAGCTAGATAGCGGCACATCACTGGTACCTCTCCCAGTTCCTGTGTGAGGTGTGCAGCCTGCTCCTACCTCTGCCCCGCTGGCCGTGCCTTTGCCATTGAGCAGATAAAGAGGGATTTTCTGCCCCAGTCATGACTGGCAGGGACTATTTCCCTTCCCGCCCTTCTGTAGCATGGTCACCTTTCAGCTGTGGCTGCCTGGAGGGTTTATTTCACTAACATGACATAGTCCTGAACGCAACAGCTTCTTACTAAGCCCAGAATGATTTTTAAATAGGTGAAAGTCCTCTAATGAGTCTGGCAGTGTCCCGGGTACATCCCTGAAGCCTGGATCCATTTCCACACCCTCCAGGCTGACAGTGCCATCGTGTCTCTCCATGCTTGAGTTTTATCATCTGTGACATCCCTATAATACTGGAAGCTAATACTCTGCACAATTAGGTGTCTGTGGTGGGTTTCTGAAGCATCTGAGGAAAGGCACAAGATTTTCAAAAGTGTTTTAGCTGTGCAGCAGCCGTAGCCTGTTAGAGGATTGCTGGGGGATGGACAGGGGTTGTTTTTTTTTTTTTTTTTTAAACAGTTCTGGGCATGCATGGCCATGGCAGAGACACCAATCCATGTCATTAAACCCAGATAACCCCATGAAGTACAACCCCACCTCCAACTCAGGACATGTATCTGTCACCCGTGTGAGACAAATGCTGCCTCCTCCCCCCACCCCGGCTGGCTCATTGTGGAAGGGGCAGCTGCTAGAGGTAGGGAAATGCCACCCCCTCGGTCCCAGAGCAGCCCCACTGAGCGGGGCTTTAGTGGGAGGGTGCAGCCACTACCCTCAACTGTTCCCTGGGTCCCCCCAGCTACTCCTTAGAAGAGCCTGAGGCACGAGTGAAACCTGTTTGCAAAATCAATAAGAGAAGGCTTTGAAAATAAATGCAGCTTGAGAGCATTGGTACCATATAAAATATTTATTCATTTTGCAAAATGTTGTAAAATGCATCTGGTAATAAAAATAAGAAACCGTGCTGTGCATCTTGCACATTTTTATACCAACAAAAGGTATTTTTTCCCCACTGCTGCACAGCAGCAAATATAACCGTTCGCTTCTTTCAAGTCTTGCACTTGCGGTCTCCTCCTTCAGCCAACGCTTCTCTCTTCTTGCTGGAACCACCACCAGGTACAACAGGGCAGCAGAGTCTCTCGTGCTTGGTTGCTCAGCAGGCACCTCTCCAGCCACGGGGCTCTCAGAGGCCGTGCTGCCTGGTGACCAGGGCCCTCTGCATCGCCGCCGGCTTCTTGCCCTTTTCCAAGATCAAATCCTCCTGTTTCTGGGGAAGCTTTTGCTCTTGCACGGGGGCAGGTTTCTTCTCCTCCTCCTCCTCTAGCCTCCCTTCAGAGGTGAAAGGACTGCACAGTGTCTCCACCAGGCCAATAATCACACCGAAGAAAGCCAGCATGCTGCCCAGCATGTACAGCTTGACCATCTTCCTGTTGGGCTTCTGGCTGAGCATTTCTTTGGCAAAGGGGATCAGCTCATGCATGGTTTCCATTTTTTTTGCAGCAGATTCGGAAGATGTCAGCTCTACAAGAGAAGAGAGAGGGGGAAGGGTGTTAGTTAAATCCATCTGCTTTTTCCCGTAGTGGTCAGAGCCCTCCAGGCAGTCCGAGCTCTCCGCAGACCCTCCCGTTCCCTCCTCTAAGCAGGGATTTTTGATTTTTGCTAGAAGCCCACTTCAGGAAAACCCATCCACCCGCCGCCCCGCTGTCTGTCGGGGCAGCTGGGGGGAGCTGCCCGGCACCGCAGCCCCTTCGCCGGGCGGCGGCAAGGCGGGTGGGAATGCCCGGGGGTCCCCCGCGGCAGGTCCCCGCCTTCTGCACGGCAGCCCCTCGCCCCGCGCATCCCACCGCACCCCCTTACCCAGAGGCAGAGGCGGCGGCTGCTGCTGCTGCTGGGCCGGGCTGAGCTGAGCTGAGCTGTGCTGGGCTGAGCCGGGCTGGGCTCGGCTCCGCTCGGCAGCTGCTGCCCGGCCCCGCCGCCGCCGCCGCCTTATATCGCCGCCGGGGCGGGCGGGGCCGGGCATCACGCCCCGAACACGCCGCCAGCACGGGCCATCCCCCCCCGCCACCGGGCAGCGCCTGCCCTTAATCCGGCCAGGCTAAAAAAAACCCTCTTCTTTTTTTTTTTTTTTTTTTTTTTAAAAAAAAAAAAAACAACTTGTTGGTGTTGTCCCGTCCCCGCCCCTCCCCCTAAAAAAACAACTTACCCCAAAGTCTGATTTCAGAGCCGCAGAGCTTATGTGCAGGTTGCCGTGCGGCTCCGTGGCTGCTTCTGTAAGAAATATTGACTGTATTAGCAGGACCTTTCCTGAGCTAGTGCTTGGGACTGGGGGAGGGGGTCTGTGCCCACAGCTCGTAAAATATTGCGGGGTTTGGATCTAGGGCTTTGTGCACAGTCTCGTTCAGCAAAACAGACGCTTTTGCCTCGCTGCCCTTTCTTGCGGTGAGGCGGGTAAAAGAAAGTGCCGTGGTGAAGCGTGACAAAGGCGTTACCCGGGACAAGGTGTGAAGACGTTTGTTACAGGTTTCTGTAGGTGGCTCACGGCAAGGGGAACCGTTAGAAAGCGAAGAGATGCAGCGTGTGATAGCACCTTGATTTCTTGGGGGTAAGAGGATAACTGGAAATTCCTAAATTAGTGAAAGTTACAGGCAACTAGTTAAGACCCTGTTTCTCACTTTTCCTACGCTTGATGCTGAAACTCTGTAAACCCCACTGTACGTGTCACTGCTTGTGATTCACCTAAAGGACAGCGTATTTCCTTTTTGGGGAAAACCAGAAGGCAATACTGTCACATTTCTTCCCTGGCTTGCTGCTGCAGAGCATTGCATCAATAACATACAGCAGATTACATCATCTGCTTCCACTGCCAGCTCCATCGGTGCACGTGTACTGCTCTGGCTGGAAGAACGATATACATTTAGCGGCTGCTGACCCTAGAGAAGTTGCTAAAGCCAAAATCAGTTGTTCTGATTTTGCAGAGCAGGTGATTGCGTCTGGACACATTTCCCGTCTGATCCATATGGCTGAGATGATGGAGTTGCCCTGCTGGGGCAGTACGTAGAAATCACGATACGGTGTGAGCTGATGTGATAGCAGCGCTTTCGAGCGGTTGGTGTATGTGGAAAGAGGCGAAGCTCAGAGAGAGCCTTCGCAAAAGGTGCTGTAAAGGAGGCTGCTGCCTGGTGGCTCCCCAGGCTGAATCTTCTGCAGCCCGAAGGGTGGGCAGGCAGCCCCCAAAGTGAGCTGGAGCCAAAGGGGCTTGTCCTCAAGCCAGGGAGGTGGTTCTTGCTCCCTGTCCCCAGCACATGGAAAGGAGGGATGATTGCACAGGGAATGGGGGTTTGAGGCCTCTGAGCTGGGTTTTATCTCAGCCTGCCCAGGAGAAACCTCTCTATGACATGAATAACTTGTGATGTGAATAACTGGTGCCGTGTTTCCCCTTCCCACCCCTGTGGCACTGCAGCTGGCACGTCTGTGTGCGTGGCACAGCCGAGGCCGAGCACCGGTTTCATCTCTGAGTGTGGGAAAGCGGCAGAAGAGAGCTCTGAGAAATGGGGGAACTGCTGGAGTGTTAGTTAGCTGGGTCCCTTTTTTCTTTTGTTGGAGGATTTAAACTCCTTCCCTTCTGAAAAACTGCCCTATGAGGTGATACTGCCCAAATCCTGCCCTAGCATCGCTGAAATGGCTCATAAGGGTTGGACTAGTCGATCTTTAAGGTTTCTTCTAACCCAAACCATCTTCTGATTCTGTAATTAAAACCGGCCTAAAATCTGCCTTGTGTTGGGGTCACCGTTCCAAACTGTGGATTCCAGTCCTCCGGGCGAGCACCCTGCTGTCTTCCTGCCCTCCCTGGGCCGCAGGCGTTGATGCCCCGCACGCTGCCGGGCTCAGGGACGTAGTGCTTGAATTTGTTGTTTGTTTTTCTTTGCCTTCCTTGCTGAGCTCCACCGTGGGCATGTGTGGAGCAGTGAGTCACCCTTCACTCCTCACATCCCGCACGTCGGAGGGAGGCTGAAGGCTTTTCCCCCTGCAGCACACGCGCCGGGCGGGAGAGCGCTCGCAGCAAGCTGAGCACTCCAGGGAAACTCTGCCGGTGAAAACTTGGGGGTTTTTTGCAAGTTTTGACTGTGCTTAGGAAATTGTATTGCAAGGGTGGCTGTAAAAGTTGCTAAAGACTTGTCTATGCCTCCCTGGTGTCTGGGGTTTTTTCTTTAAATAAAAGGTCCTTATCTTCTCTGCCAACTTGGCAGCAAAGGTTGCAGCTGATTCCTGCATTCAAGCCGTGTTTTTCTCTTTTGCAATGCTTTGAAAAACGACCATTGCAGAAAAGATAGCTGGAGGAGGCAGCAATTAGACCTGGAAAGTTCAAGGTCACCGTACCTCGTCCAGGGCTGGCTGCGCAGCAAGGCTGCCGGCTCTTGGCAGTGTAAGGTGGGCTCTCTCCTTCCAGCCCCAGAGAGCGAGGAGCAGCGTAAGCTGTTCGGGCCCTGCACAGCCACCAGCAAGCAGCGTGTCTGTGCAGGCTGCAATCCCAGAAACAAAGGTCAGTGGGAAGTGTCGGAATCATGACGTTTTGCCTGAAAAAAAGTTTTTCAGGTTGTGGGATTTTTTTTTGAGGCAGGATTTTCTTGGCCTCCTGAACCTTAAGTTTGAAAGTCTCTTTTCCAACCTGAGGGCTAGGAAGGGTACTTTTTGTCCTTAAATGTAGATGGAGTTGTCCATGCAATTGCAAAGTACTAAGAGCTGGAGCATTAGGGAGAGCACAGAGCCCAGGATAATTTTGAGGGTTAACCAAGATGCTGATAATCATCTGTGGCAAATGCCTCTTATAGCAGCACTTGGATTGTGTTGATTTAATTAAATAATATTTAATTCAATTTTGTTTTAAATTTGAGTAACAAAGTCTGTGCAAGCTGGTTGTGTGGACATTTAAATTGGATTAAGAGTGGATAAAAGGATTAATGATTAACACTAAATTAGACTAATTTTAGCTGTTCCTAATCTTATTTAGGAGCGTGCACAAGGAGGTTGTCAGGTTTAATTGCAACTTTGATTAAACCAGGCTTTATAGCTGGGAAAACTGCATGAGTTTAACGTCATCTGGACGAAGAGCTCTGCCTGAATTTGCAAAGCAGCGTAAGCACCCAAGGCTTAACCTAAATATCACCGGCCAGGGGAAGGCTGAGACGTGTGACCGTGCGGAGCAGCTCAGGGAGATGATGCTCCGCTCACGGGCTTTGCATGTGCCGAGCTCAGCCGGCGCCTGGTGCGCAGCGCTGGAGCCACCAGCTCCGGTAAAGCTGCTTGGACATTTCTTTGGAGGGCGCAGGTGAAACCACACTGCAACTGCCGCTGCTCTGGGGCAGCTCTGCCCGCAGGAGCCCAAATTTAACTCTCCTGCTGGCGTGGCTTGCTTTGCACAGGGATCACCTTGGTGGTGCTTTTGGGAGTGGGAGCACCGGGGGCGAGAGCTCTGCCCTTGCTGTGGGTGGATGTGCGTGAGGAGAGGAGCGGTGAGCGTTTGCAGCTCTGCAGAAGGGGTGGAGAGGAGTCGGCTCTCCAGGCTCGGCTCTGGTTTCATCTGTGTCCCTTGGCCGGCACACAGCTCCATGCTGGCAGCGCGGCCACGGGCAGCTGCCCACCGCAGGCAGGGGCACGGCAGGCGCTGGGCATGCCGTGGGCGCGTGCTGGCAGCTCGGGGAGGAGAGCTGGCACGAGGTGCGGGAAGGGAAACGATTATGACATAAGGACCAGCTCCTGCTGCCAGAGCATCCCCATATGAAGCTCCAAGAAATCTTTGGGACAGTTGGTCTGCTCGGGCACAAATGTGCTGTAGGTGCTGTTCCCCCCAAAGCACTCGAGTGCGATAACTCATCTTCCACCGGTCCATGCGTGGACAAGGGTCGGCGCTGCTGGACTTTGTCCATGACAATTGTGAGCTCTGCGTGTGGTCTGGGACGCGTGGGGCTGTGCTCACCCGCTCCAGCCCAACCTGCCACCAGGGGAGGGGACCAAAGATGGGGCAAAACACTTGTATTTTTACCCTGGCAGAATCAAACCCTGTGTGCAGCAAGCTCCTTTCTTCAGTTCCAGCAGGTGAGGGGACAAACAAGCCAGCAACCAGGAGCAGAGAACAGCAAGACCTCCATTTCAGTTACCACTTGTGGTGTCAAGGAGGATACGTGGCTTCAAGTGGGCTCCTAAATACCTTCTTAGTTTAAACTTTCTGCAATGGGTGGTTGCAGGTGGAGGCAGGGTTGCTGGGCCAAGGGGCTCGCTGGCCGGCAGCAGTGGGAGCACAGAGACCCCCTCCCTGCCTCATCACTGTAGCCTGGAAAAGCTGAAATCCTCCAGAGAGCAGACGAACACTTTCCTAATGGAATATTTTCCCCTGTAGAAAATGGGGACAAGACAAAAATAAAGATGTCCCCCTGAAAGGATAATTTTATCAAACCTCCCAGTGGAAAGCAGGCAGGCTTCCCAGCCTGCTGACCCTGCTGGTTTTGCTGCCTGTACCGGTGTGTGCCTGGGGAGAGCTGTGCCGCGGGAGGTGGGCGGCCACAGACCGTGCGGAGTCCTGTGCTGAGCCTGCGTGTGTCTGGGCACGTGAAACTCGGCTGGATGTGGAAAGGAGCTGGGGAGAGGGAAAGGAAAAGCCTGACTTAAGGGCAAATACTGACAGCCTTTGCTTTAGCTTTAACCTACAGCTGGTGCACCGCTCCTGAAGGAGAGCTAGTGCCGCCTTTACTGGGATTTGGGGCAATTGCTGTGCACGGACCAGCTGCCCTCTGGCATTTGGCCCATTGCAGCCAGTATGTAGCAGGTCCCACGCTGCTGTGCCGGGGAGGACCAGGCACCTCCGAGGCAGCCCGTGTCCTGGACCTGCCTGCAGCCAGCACCGGGCACGTGCCATAGTGGGGCTGCAAAGGAAGGCAGCAGCCAATGCAGGCCTAGTGGGGGAGTCCCAGGGGACTGGGTCTCCAGACTCCGGAGTCTGCCCTCCCCTGTGCCAAGATCCTGCTCAGCATCACTAAGCCAATCACCCCTCTGCCTTGTTTTTCCATGTGTAATAGCAGCTGCCCATATAGCAAATGTGCTTTCAGGCATTTATTAATCCTTCAATGAAAAATGTGATAGCAGCATTAAGTATTGTTTAATTTTTATATGCTTGAATTATAAAATAATACCCAATTAGCATCCTTTTTCCTTGATGGAGGTTTTGCGTTTCAAGGGATTAAGTGTTCTCACATGCGGTGCTCTGCCCCTGATTTCCAGTCACCTTTGTGTTCCTCTGAACTCCAGAAAGAGAAGTTAAAAGCTAATTGAGCACGATCATTCCAGACTGGTCAGTGCTGACGAACTACTACCACACTTCAACAACCACGTTGAAGGCTACTGAGCTCGGCTGGTGTCCTTGGGAAAGCTCCCAAAGGAGTAAAGTACTCGTGTGCCTTTACTCTGACAGAAAGCAAACGTCAGATCAGAGGAAGAAAAACAAAGCTACTCATGCAGGAGTCACATCCTTTTCAATGCCGCCTGGGTGCGTTCGTTACCAAGTTCACTCTGGGTGCAGCACCCGGGGAGCTGCCCCGGGGTGAGGATCCCACGGTGCCTCCCTCCACCACGGCTCATCCCGCTCCGTCACTGATGTCGGAGCTTAGAAGGAGCGTGGGGAATCTGACCGCACGTGGCAGCGGGGCTCTGGCTGCCCGTCCAGCGAAGGACCCTCATTATAAAAGCAGAGGCTTGGCAGGTACTAGCCATTGCGGAGTGTGAGCTTGTGACATGGAGTGACACGTGTGTCCCCAGCTGGCAGGGCTGTCTGCCCCCTCCCTCGTTTTTTAGGGGGCGATTAGCTTTTAAACAGCTGGCTGTGATGCATTTCTGTTCTCAATGCTCTGACCTCTTTCCACCTGAAACTTAAAACCCGCCCAGCAGCACTTTCTTGGTTGCTGCCGGCGTGGAAGGGACAGGGTCCTCTAAAGTGTGTCCCCTTCAGCCCACTGCTGGCACCAAGACCTTCTGACACCAGCCCGTTGCCCCAGGTACAGGATCGCATGGTGTGGAGCTCTTCTGCCTCTGGCGAGCACCTCTGGGATCCGATAGAGCAGCTGCTTCGTGGATCGCACGCACACACCACGGAGCAGGCCCTCAAAGTCCCCTGCCCCCAGGAACGTCACCGGGTGTGAGGAGGCAGCAGCTCTGTGATGGTGTGGTGGGGAGCGGGAGCCCCTTGGGGGCTACATGTGCATCTTGTCCTGGAGAAGATGCTTCTAGCTGAGTGGTGTCCCCTAACCCGTGTTAGGGCAGGGTATGTCTCATGACTCAGGGCAGAGTTTCCTGCAGGAACTTGTTTTATTTGTTTTCCAGGGAACGTCTTACCCAGCCCCCCCGAGGCTCGTGGGCTCCAACAGCGCAGCACAGGTTGGTGCAGCTGTAGGCTAAACTGCAAAGGCACTGGAGGTCCCGAGAGCATCTTTCTTGGACCTCCCGCTCATCACAGAGGATTGCTCCAAGTTTTTTTTTATTTTTTTGTAGTGCATTTTTGCCATTATGTCCCCTCTGTATTTAGCCAGCCCTGCTGTCTTTATGTTCTCAGTCTTCACACATCTTCACTCCTTGATGCTCGGGAGACCGCTGCCATCTGAACGTGGTAAAGCGGGCAGAGTACAGCCTGGAGCACCGTTTGAGCCTGAATCCCCTGAGTCCCATCAGGGGCACAGGGCTGTGTCTGGGATCCCCTGCGCTGAGCCACGCTGTCCCTGAGCACCCAGCTGATCACAGCTGCTTTTTTTTCCTTTTACGCTTTCGTTGGCTTGCAGTAGATATTCTGTAAATGAGACTATTCCTTGCTTTTGTTCTTGTTTGAACCTGCAGCACCTGAAATTCCAGGGGATGGTTTACCTTGCTTTGGCAGGCTGGAGGAGGAAAAGATGGATCAAGGTGTTTTTGGATAATTCATTCGAACAGCTTGCGATTGAGGTAGCATTTTCCAGTCCTACCCTTGTTTGTGTGGCAGAATTGCAATGTCCTGTGCTTTACGGTAATTTGAGGTGGAGCCATCAGCGTTTCAGAGCGTATTAATGCTCAGCATTGCTGGCTTTGGCAGGATTGACAGGTGGCATTTACAGTCTTTCCAAGAGCAGCTTCAGCCTCCCAGTTTGACTACCAGGGTATGACTTTAAACCAGGCAGAACAGGCGCCCAGCAGCGGACATTCAGCCAAGGCTCGCAGGAGTGCCACGTCCAGAACCGCCGGCAGCCTTGCAGAAACCCAAACCCATCAGACCTTCCTCCCTTTGCCTTCTCCAACGTAGTCACTCCACCAGAGGAGGAAGTTAGAGAGTTCGATGCAATTTGGCATCATGGCAGGGAGGTTGGAACTAGATGGCCTTTAGTGTCCCTTCCAAGCCTAAACCGTGCTGCAATGGTGTGGTCTCTCGCAGAGCCTGGGGTAGGCGGTTCGCGCTGTGCTGCGCGAGGTTACGCTGTCGGGGGGTCTGACTGCGCGGGGCTCCGCTCACAGCCGGCGTGCAGGCGTGGTGTCGGCAGCTCGTGGCACGTCTCGTCTCTCGCTTTCTCTGTAAAACGTCCCAGTGTTTCTTCCCGCTTCCTTTTTGCCGCCAGCTGAGATGGGGAGGAGGCATCCTGGCTGCAGGAGCAGGAATGTGGTGTTACTGCATTGCTGAGCAGTACCAGGGGAAGGGCAGGCACACCCTGCGCTGGGGCACACCTCAGCCAGGCGGAAGCTGAGCCAACATTTCACGTACTGTAGCCTTAGGGGCAATATTTTTTCTTCCCAGCTCTGTGTATACCCTTTCTCTGAGCTCCTGATCCTCAGCTCGCACGCGCCTGTGTCGCTCAGCGTGAGGACGGGGAGGTAGGTAGCGCAACACCAGCGAAGCGGCAGGAGCAAAGGTCCGGAGTCGTCTGATGTGGTCTGCTGAGCCCCTGTCTGTATGGGAGAGGACGTGATTTTGGGGTCATTTCAGTAAAGTAAATGGAAAAGGCTCGATGCAAGTTCTTCTGAGGAGGCAAAGCTGTGCTTTAGCTGAAATGCAGCGTGTGAGCGGTGCCTGGGAGCGCTGGGGGGGGTGGTGGTGGCTGCGTGTGCAAGCTGCTGAGCTGCACTCCCAGCTGCATTCGCTGAACGGTTGCCAGTTTAAACGGATCCGTTCAAATTTTGTTACTTTGCTGGCACAGTAAAAAAAATAAACTTGTGATACTGTTTCCACTAAGACTCATGTAAAGCACAATGACCACTGGAATGTGTCAAGTGCAAGAGAGCTCGGAATTGGGTCCGAAGGAGGGGAGAAGGGCTCCTCATCACCTGGGCTTGCAACTAAGTACCCAAACGAGAATTATGTTTCTTAAAGTAATTTGACTCTCTTACTGCTTTCAAAGCTGGTGAGTTCACACGGTTGCATTTTGTAGGTAACTCTCAAGCACATCTTAGGTGATTTTGTGTCTTGAGGAATTCCAGTGCTGCAGACAGGAGAGGGGCTGCGTGACCGGGTCTGCCTGTGAAGCCCAGTCGCTGCACTCGAGGTTGCCTTCAGGCTGAAGTCTGCGATGTGAATACACAGTGTGATTGTAACTCGCATCCCGAATCAGGCTTTAAATGATCAAGTTGAGGTACCAACAGGGGCACTGCCTTGTCATTGCGGTGCTGAGCGCGATATGCAAAACCTGTCTGAGAGTGTGGGCAGACGTTCGGGTGTATCACCCGGTGCCGCGCTCTGGAAGGGAGCTGGTTTCAGGCTGACCTGGTGATGTCCTGGTGGTGGCCCCAGGAGGGTTAGCTACAGATGGGCTTTCGCTGGCTGGTCACCTGCAGAGCAGCTGGTTCATGCCGCCGTCATCCTTGTCCGAAGTGATTTATGTCTGTGGCCGTGCGCCCTGTCTAGGAGCTGTCGTGAGTTATCCGGTAACTGGGTGTGTGTGTCTGGAGATCCCTGAATCACTCCCTCTATCATTACTACACCCACAGGCACCTTCTCTCCCAGGTGAGGCAGCTGCCGGTTAAAAGCCGAGAGAGGAGAGAGCCAGCGCTCAGAGGGCTCTTGCGGTTGCAGATCGGCTGCCGGGTGGCACGGGGGGAGAGAGCCCTCGCTGCGAGCCGGGGACACGTGGGGACCGGGAAGGCGCTCCTGCTCAGGCAGGGAAGAGGGCAGGTGAGGCTTCTGGCTGCTCTGCCCCCACCCAGCTCTCCTGCAGGGCTTCCCCGCAGAGACCCTGCGAGAGATCCTTATTCTGCAGCGATTTTTACGGGTTTCTTCTTTTCATAGAACAAGACGTTGGGCCGTGGTGTGCGCTGGCGAGTTTTGGTCTGGAATCGGTTCTGGAAACGCAGGGCGAAGGGTGGGGCTGGAGAACACAAAGTGCAGCCTGCCCGGGAAGAGGTGTCTGGGGGGTGCAGGGGGGTGCACACTCATTAGGGTGTCTTTTCTAGCCGTGCATTGCGACCTGGCATCGGCGGTGCTGGGGGCTGCGGCTTCTCCATGTCCCTAGGGAGCCGGGCAGTCAGAAGTTGCAGCTCTGTGCCATGCTGGTACCTGTGGTTCACCTCAGCAATAACATAAAGATCCAAAGATAGTGGTTGGTGAAGAGGGCAATCTCTTACACAGTTTAGGAGAATCTTGTGCACGCTTCATGAGTTAGATGAAAAGCTGGGATTGTTTGTACCTTAAAAACAAATACAACCTGAGCATCTGATCTTCCTCTTTGCCATTCTTGAGTTTTAGCCCCTGTTATTCTCTTGTAGATCAATTAAAATTATCTCCCTGTAAACTGAGGAGTGTGAAAGACCTGGACTGAGCTTTAGACTGGCATTTTCTGCTCATTTTCACTCATGCTGCAAACTCTTCCCTAGGCGTGTCCGTGGCAGTATGGAGTCTCGCTGCTGGTTTTGGCTGTGGGCATTATTTGCCCTCCTGGGTAAGGCTCACCGTACGGTGTTTCTAAAGGGTATGGGGGGAGCTGACTAAATAGAAGTGCTGCTAATGTAAGCTTTGTGTTAGAGCAGTGTTGTGGCAGCAGCTGGGAGACCGGCAGTTGGTAATAGTGCTGGTGTCTGGCAAAAGGCTGCTCTCCGTCCTGAGCAGCCGGCTATAGGGGTGGCCATACAGGTAAACAGGGGACACCAAACGGCTGTTCAGTGTGATGGGCAAGGAACTGAGCGTCCCTGCAGCCCAAACACCGGGGTCATGGCAAAGAAGAGTTCCAGAAATAAGTGTTAGTACAAAGCACTTTAAAAGGGCCTTTTTTTTAATTAAAAAAAGGTAATTTGAGGTAAAATACTGTTGTCCTTTTTGGCATGTGCATTTTGTAGGTTTGTCCCAAGCACGACCCTGTAGTTGTTCTGTTGCAGAAAACAGCAGACATGCTGGCTGAGGTCTGTGTGCCCCCAAACACGACCCCAAGTCCTGTTTTCTTGCTGTTCCAGCTGCCCCGCGGCTCCTGAATGCCCAGCAAACCTGCTCCCACGGAGCCTGCTACCCCCCCGCCGGAGACCTCCTGCTGGGGCGAGCCCATCTCCTGAGAGCCTCCTCCACCTGCGGCCTCACCAAGCCCGAGACGTACTGCACGCCCCATGGAGAGGTACGTTCACCTCCTAATCCGCACGCAGAGATGCTAATGCCTTTACCCATCCTACCCTTCCTACCCTTTTGCAGGGAGGGTATTGCAGGTACTTATCCCTCTGCCGATTGTGTTGGGCCGTTGCACCATCTGTGGTGTCCCCTTGAGCCCTCCTCTTCCAGCCCCATGGGTGAGAAGAGGAGCTGAGCACGAACGTGGTGGCAGGGAAAGGGCAGCAAAGCTCTGGCGTGAAGCACTGGAGGCAAAATGGAAGCTTTCGCATCCAAAATAGCCCAAGCCTTCCTATCCCCAGAGTTTTTAGTTATAAGGAAACCTCATATTTCACTTGTCAAAAACGGGAATATTTCAGGTCTTTCACAAAGACTTGGAAGAGCTTCTGAACCGAAAACTGTTTTCAATTACACTGGTTGTGCGGGGGCAGGAGGTTGTGCTCGGGAGGATAACGTTTCAGCCATCTGCAGATTCCCAGGCTCCAAAGCTGCCACCAAATCGGAGTAAGAGTTTAAGGATAAGTCTGCCTGAGCACAGAGATGAAAACCTACAGGGTGATGTCCCTGACGTGAGCACATCCTAAAGCCTTTCTCTGTCGGTCTAGGAATGTTAACTCTGTAACTGCTGCGGGAGGAGCTCAAAAGGGAGCGGGTTTTGCAGGACAGGCAAAAAGGGTCTTGGAAGCGATGCTCAAGAGGAAAGGAAATGGCAGACCTCCAGTGAGGCAGTGTTCTCTGACATCCAGCTTGAGCGAGCCAGCCTTCTTCTGGTTTTAATTCCGCTTCGAGATGAAGGCCAAGATGTGGCAGTAAGTGGATTTGTTGCGGAGCCGGTGGCTTTCTCAGGGATGGCTGGGGGCTGTTGGTTGGTTGTTGGAAGCTGAGGCAGCTCCCTGGCCCTGATGGGTGTGAGAATCTCGTCCTCCTGCAGTATCTGTCCTTGGTCAGGTTGTTCTCCGGGCTGACAGTTGCGGTCAGGCATTTCCTCCATTCAGGCTCCCACGCACTTTTTTGGAGCTGTTTTGCTGCTCCCAAGGAGCAGGGCTGTTCGCTCGCCTCCCCAGCAACCCCCCGCTGCTCCTCACGGGTGCTGTGACCCATGGACAGGAAAAAAGCACACAATTATTTCTGCTCTGACTTCATTTTTTTTTTTCTTCCCAATTTCTGTTTATACTTGAGGAAAATTGTATATAAATGTACCTCTGAAATCTTCGCTTAACATTGCCTTTTGACAGTGAGTTTTACTTGAAGAGGGGGCTTGTACTATAGGAAGCGAGCGCCTGCAAGACCTTAAGTGGTCATCTTAATACCAGCTGGAGTGGGCTAGTTATTCCCCTTGCCTGACCTTGAGAGATCACTTGAAGAGCCTTCAGTTGTGATCATCTGCATTGTTTGTAATCTTTGAAGTGGGGACTGGGCATCGCTCTGATGGCTGTGACGTACCTCGAGCAGAAATGATCCGTTTGGTGCAGAATGAGTGAGGTCTCATGGAGGTACTGTGGAGGAAGGCAGAGGGCACGACTGCAGCAGTCTCTTCTAGTCTTCAAGTCCCTAAACTATTCAGTTTTTATGTTCCTTATACCTTGCCTTACATGTACTAAGGTTAAAAGGGATATGGAACAATTAACAGTGATACGTTAAGTTGGATTCTCCAGTTCTAGCTTTGGGAAGGGGGTCTTTGCTTCCTTACGTATATGTGCAAAAATTAATCCCCTGAACTCCATTGTCCAATTCCCATCCCGTAAAAAGAAAGCACATTTAATTTATTGACTCTTATGACTTTTTTTGTGACAAGTCTTGCTCTCGTTTTATTGCCAAATAGGTGCAGATTTGGATTCTGTTTTGCAATCTCGGCAGAGGGCACGGGATGAGGGGTTGCTGTCGCTGGCTGCTGGTGGCCTTGTGCCAGCTGGCAGGCACGTGCTGTCTGGCCCCGCCACCAGCCCACTCTGGCCCCAGAGTCCTCTTTTGTAATTCTGTGGGTCACTTGAATTCAGCCTCTGCTCTGACTCTGCATCCCTCTAACCTTTATACTTTGCACGGCTGATTGCTCCATTCCTTGGCTGGAGGCTCAGTCTAGTGGAATCCAGGAGGGACGCTCGGCATTGCCATTTATAGCGCCGGGGACTGCAGCGGTGATTAGAAAAGTGATGGGGGTGGAAAGCAGGCAGAGCAATCGTCTGGTTTGGAAATCACTTCGGGCTTGGGAAATGGCTGTTCGAGTCAGCAGGGAAAGTAAAAGCAAGAGGGAAACTGAAAATAGAAAAATAAGTGAGCCTGGAGTTGGAGTCGTAAAGGCACTGATGTGTGTGGAAAGACTCTCCTTGACCGAGGTGTGATTCAAGGCCCCGTTAACTCATCGCTTTATTTAAATGCTGAGCATAGCGCTTTGACAGGAGTATGGAGCAGCTCACGCTGCCTGGCTCTAGCCGAGGGAAGGCACGGCGTGGCTGTCATGCAGATTAGCAGGTTCCCGGTCCCCTCGCCTGGCCTGGCCCTTCTGAGTGACAGCGTGAGGGCTGCGCACGCCTTCGGCTCTTTGCTTGGCCGCTGGAAGCAGCCGTGCCTGTGCCGTGTTCGCACCCAGCAAGGTTAACGCTTCTCTGGAGGGAGAGCTTTGCTTTCCTCTGGGCTCCTGCAATGCTTTCAGCTTAGAGGCATGTTCAGAACTAGAAAACAGCTACAGACTTGTTTTATTGGTTCACAGGAGTGCCCCGAACACCCTGCACGGTGCTGTGAAGTCTTTTGCCAAGGAAGAGGCAAGAGAGGAGCAAAGCTGGGTGTCCTTGTGCCTGCGTTGCTGCTGTTTCCTGCATCCTGCAGGGGAGCAGTTTGTGTGCGCGGCCACTACGTGGGTCCTCACGCCACGACCCTCGGAGGCTTTGGATGTTAAGGTGTTGTTTGCATAAGGTCGAGGACCAAGGTTTTCTGCCTTTTCTCACCTGCTTTTCATGGGCACTTGGTGGATATGAGGACGAAGGGTAGGAAGTCACCTTTATCACCCCTTGTGTCATGGTGACATGGGGTCATCCAGGTAGGAGTTGAGAGATACCAGAGAAGCCTGATCCCTAAATGAGTTAGTGCGAGGGGAGTTGAGCCCGTTGGGCAGGAGAGCTCCTGGCATGGGAGAGGATTCCTCCTCCTGCTGACGGATGGTCGCAGCTGCCTGGCAGGGGTTGGTCTGCAGCATCTCTCCCTGTGGTGTCTCAGCCGAGTCTTCGGCTGCTTCCAAAAATACAGACCAATGTCTGCAGAAGAGAATATGTGCAAGACTAATGCTTCTGTCTGCCTTCTCGCTGCCGTCTGATGGTTACACCTGCTTGTCCTCCTGCATGAGTCAGTCAGGGAGCTTGATGCTGATCCAAAACATGCTGCCTGCCGGGTGCTTCAGCAGGCCCTAGGCATGTTGGAGCAGGGGAGAGCACGCTGAAAAGCCACTGTGCCTCCCAGCTCGTTTACTTTCCAGACCCACGTCATCAGTCAAACTCATTTTTTTACACAGAAAAACGCATCCGCAAAATCGTGAAATAACTGTGGTCAGATGGGATGGCAGGAGGTCCAACCCCCTGCTCAAAGCAGGGCTCCTAGTTTTGGTGTTGCTTCGTCACGTCAGGGTTTTGCACCAAATAATTCATATTCCTGACCTGCTGAAGGTAATACAGCAACCACGAGTTGCTGCTGGGTGCTTATCTCATCTTACTCCGGCATTCAGACACACCCTGCTCTCTGCTGCAGGGATATGTCCTTACCTGCAGTGAATGTACTGAAGAAAAAGCCCATTTCCCATTATTTTTCCCTCCTTCTCCTCCCTTCTCTGTATCTTTTTTTTGCCACATGACTGCAAATTGACACATATGCTGGGAGACATCACGTCATTCCCTCGCAGACAAGTTGCAGAGGCAACAGGACCCCGGCAATGCGTGCGGGGTGTGGAGATAAGCTGGTGCGGTACGGGCTTTGCAGACTGTCATCCTGGCAGATTTTAAATGAAGTTTTGCTGAGGGGGGGACGATGTGAGAACAGACGGGGTGAGGAAAACAGGCACCCACGTTCTTGCTTTTAAGCAGGAGAAATGAACTTCCTTAAACCCCGTACCCAGGATGTTTGTCCGGCTTGTGTCTTCTCCCCGTCTCTGCTGCTGCCTCTGAATTTGGGAGTCACCGGTAAAACCAAGCTGGGGCTCAGAGTCCTCTCTTTGTGTTTTGAGTGTAACCTCGGAGCTCGTTTGCCAGTGTCACTTCTGACCAGCCAAGCAGGGATGTTATGGCTAAGGGTTTTTGTGTTTCAAAATCTGAAGCACAGTCCAGTTCACCAGTTGCTCACTGAGAAGTTTAACCATGATGACATAATCATGGGTAACTTGTGCCGCCTTTTCCCTTGGTAAATGCATAGAGGCCTTCACAGGCAAGACAAGCCCTGCTCTGCGAGCCTGGCGTAGCAGTGTCCTGCAGCCGGTGATAATAGGGAATAAAAATGGGTTGGAATCGAGAATTGTGTAACTTGGCTTTAACGGGTGCCTTTGCCCACCTATTCTTGCTGCCCACCCTATTTTTTAATAACCCTCAATCTCTCTGTATACATATAAATCCCCACTGCTTTCCAGATCGTCCCCAGACAAACGTGGAACAATAGTTACTGTCCGTATACGATATTATTTGTGCAAGACCACAGAAGGCTCCCATATGGGAGGCTGCATGCCAGGAGCCCAACTGACACAGTGCCTCTCACTGACACGGAGCTGGGTTACATGCAGGACCACCAAGGTCTCTGCAGCTATGAAAGGTCTTAATTTCATGACTGGAGAGCAGCAGCTTCCCATTTCTGCTGATGAATAGCTTCAGTTTATTTTGGGTTCTGCACCTTTGCCAGGAGGTTTTATTTCAAGGGCGCTCTGCTCATATTAAAATGGCAGCTAGAGCTACTTAAAATACTTTGGTCTGAGTCCATCAGCTTAAAATTGTTTGTGGTTTTCTGCCCCTACCTGAGCGGGGAAACATGGGAGGCTGGTCAGCAACTGGTTCACAAGGTCAGAGCAGGAGGAGAGCAGCAAAATCCCGCAGCAGAGCTGTGGAGAGCGCCCGGGCGAGGGCTGGGTCTGCACCCGTGTCCCTGCACGCACTGCACAGCAGTGTCCCGGGTGTGCCATGTAGTATGTAGGCAGTTTTTACAATACCTGGTTGTTCTTCTACGTAGTGGTTTTCTTCTTTTCTTTTCTTTCCCCCACTTATTTCTAAGACATGTATCTGTTTATTCTCAGCATGGTACCTTTCCCACCGAGTGCCTTGTGAATGCCCTTCCAAAAGGCTGGAATGAATTTCCTTTAATCTCTGAACCTCCACAACCTGTATTTTGGATGACTCTTAAGAGTAGCTTGGAGGCACAGAGGTTGATTAGTGGTTTCCATGCAGACCTACAACTTCTTTGACCTTCCTACAGGCATTTTCGGCCCCACATCCCGTACCTGCTCAAACACCTCCCGATTCTCTGTGGCTGCAGTAGCACATGGGCTGGGGCCTTCGGTGCCTGGCGGGGAGGGGACAGCGTGCCAGAGAGCCAGGGCTGCCCTGGGGGTCGGTGACTCAGCTTAGACCGTGACCTCTTCACTTCCATTTGTCACGTAGTCCCGGTCTATTCCTGGCAAGCCCAGCTCCGAGAGGATCTGCTGAGCCTGCTGCTATGCTGGTAAAAAAATTAGGGGAGAGCTGGGGAAAGGTGTGCGCTTGGTGAATCCCCCCTCAGCCTGGCGCTGGGCTGTCGTTTCTGGTCAGTCCCTCTGTCCCAAGGAACTTTGAGACACATAGTCACAGTCAGTAATAGCAAATCCTGTTACGCAATAGAGGGGTTTCACAATTTGCTCCAAGGACATGAAATGAATTTTGCATTCGCTGTTAATTTTAGCCTTAATTACAAAGCTGGGGGGAAAAAAAAAAAAAAAAAAGAAAAAAAATAGGAGATTTTTGCCCCAAGCACAGCTCCTGGGCTGGGGGAGGGTCTGTCTCACACAGTTTAAGCTTCATTTTTACTTAGTGCTGCATTTTGAGAGTGGTTGCAGCTTCATTGCCAACAGTGCATTGTGGCTACTGGAAGGCACTTGTGTCTCTGGCTGTGTGAATGGTCTAGTAACTATGCGTGAATCAGTCCTAATGAATAATTTAGCTGAGATTAACCTTTCCCCTTGCTGAAAGCCTTCCTTCTCCCTTTGCTAATCACAGTCAGAACTGTTGTGAGGTTTAATCATTGTTGGGAATTGTTGGCTACGTTATTTCTGTGGGTAATTCCGGTAGCTTCCTGACAATTTGCTGCTAGTAGTCATTATCTGAAATGAGTTCTTCTGCCTGGACCCGATTATATTATTTCTGATTCTTACTGGCAGAGCCAGGAGGAGTTGGTTAGAGCCAGGGAAATTGCATGATTATATATTTTGAATTCTTTGTTTGCTTACTCTGCAATATTGTTATAAATATTGTAGTTAGCCAACTCCTGTTCTGGGATATTTATAGACAGAGAACATAAAGACTGTGGAAAATATTATGGAAATGGATCAGTTTAAGTGAGGAGCTCTCCTCAATATCTGCCCAACTGCTGAAAGGTTCCCAGGCCAGAGCAGAGTCAGGTCTGGGCTGTGTTAGGAACTAAAACCAACCCGCGGCCTGAGCTCACATCTGTCCGCTGCTGCCCGGCCACCTCGCTGTGTGCCGTCCGCTCCCGGGGCGTCAGGGAGAACTGCCGGGCAGCTCTGCATCTGGTGGGGTACCAGTTAGTGCTTGCTGGTCAAGGCCAGCCTATGTGTGGGTTTGTGAGAGAGCGAGCAACAAGGTAATTCTGGACAAAATTTTCCATTAATTTTTCCTTATATTTTAAAAAAAAAAGTTAGTTTTTAGGAAGCCAAGTCCATTTTTGTAGAAATAAGAGACTTGGCTGGCTTAGAGAAGCCCCTTTCAGGAGTCAGGCAATACGTGTAAACTGTGAATTCATCTTTTAAAGGGGAAACCAGAAATCTTCAGTCCACTGTTGGCCCACTGGCCTCCACCTCCTGCTGCCTCTCCGAGGCACAGATCTCTACCGACCCCAGCACGGGTGTGGGATCAGGCTTAGTGTCCAGGCTGGAATTGGCTCGTTTGTTTTAAGTATCAGGAGGGGAGATTTTAGCACAGAGGTGGATATAAAGTGCTTCTTGTCCCTTGTCACCCAATGTCCAGTCTCCCCCACTGAAAGCCAGTCTCATCACCGGGGTCCTGAACATGCCAGTGCCTCTGGGGTCACCTTGTGCCACCCCAGCGATTGCCAGCTCCCGCAGCGGGGTATCTCGTTGCCTTCCCGGTGTCCGCTGTCAGGGCTTGTGCCAAACACAGTCCCCTCTTCTCCCCCAAACCCGCTTTCCTCCCAGGACGACCTTTCTGAGCCGTCCTGCCCTGTGCCACCAAGGCCGGCACCTGCTATCGCTGGCAAACACTGTTCTCGATTTTCCCCAATTTCTCAGGCTTTGGGGCGTGTTGCTGTGAAGCGCGTGTCCCGCTGCTCTGCTTGGGAGGCTGCTTTACTGCTCAGGCCACCGACAGCTTCCATTTCTAGATGAAATGTTTCGTGTCACTTTTGCTTTTGGGACAGCGTTATCCCATAGCTCGTACAGCTCTGCCCACCTCTGCACAGCCCCAGGACCCTCTCCGGAGTGTGGGATCTGCTCTTCCTCTCCATTTCACCAGGCTGGAGATGCCGAGTGCTTTGTTTCATACCCTGAATACCAGCTTTCCCCTCCTGCTGGCCTCTGCAGCCCTTGCATTCGCTCCACTCCGAGCGTGGCCGCTACCGAGGGATGCCACTGCGGGACCTGCCCTGCCCCACCATGGCCTCACCTGGGTGTCTCCCCCCGTTTCGTGCTGGTTCTCACCCAGCCTGCTTGCCCTCTCCCCTTGGCCAGTGTCTGGACCTTCCCCGCTCCCCATCTCTTGCTCAATCGCTTTCCTGCTGCTTTCTGCACATTTCTGAGCCTGCTCGTGGGCTGCGCGCACCCGACAGCCCATGGTAGCGGCTGCGTGGAGCGTCGCTTGGTTAGTCAAAATTTGGGTATTTGTTTAGTCCTTGGGGACCCTGTTTTCTCCCATCGCCACGTTCCCTTTGCCACGTCTCTGTTTGCTCCTTGAATTACTTGCTCGAGTGAAGGGCTGAACTTTGAGCCACTCGACTTCCCACCCACTGACTTCTCCCCCACTGAGCTGTTTGCTCCCGCTCTGCTCCCAGGGGAGAGCGCAGGGGAGTGAGCATCGCCCAGGGCTTTTAGGTGGGAGAGAAAGGCCTTTCTGTTCACCCAAACAAACAGCCCCCTTGGCTGTGTGGAAAAGGCAAACTGGACCTGAAGAGCTGCAAAGGGCTTTCTATCAGGTGTTGTCAGTGTGGAAAACAGGGGGTTTGCTTAAAAAAAGGCGTTTTTGATGGTTTGCCAAAAATGTGTTTTAGTTGAAAGCATTTTGGTTCTAGATTCTTAGTCCGTAACGCCATGAATTGTGTTTTTTAACGGGGTGTGAAGGAGACCACTTGAGGCCTGTGTATCGTTAGCCTTGTTCATCGGGGTTCTTCAGGTCTCTAATAAACCAGCTTTACTGATGCCACTTGTTCCTCGGTGAGTCCACGCTGCAGTTGGGCCTCTCACCTCCGGGGCCTGCAGACCCCTCTCCAGGGTCTCTCCCTCCGGCCGAGCCGGGACGGTCACTTCCACCCGCCCTTTCTCTTCCAGTGGAGCATGAGATGCTGCCGGTGCGACTCGCGGCTGCCGCACGCCTACAACGACCACCGCGTGGAGAACGTCCTGTCCTCCGCTGGGCACTCGCGCTGGTGGCAGTCCCAGAACGGTGAGTGCCCGCAGCTCCGGGTCCCCAACAATAAACAGCATGAGGAGAAGAGGAGGAGGTGTTGAATTTGATAGACTGGAAGGAAAGGAGGAAATAAATGACTTGGCTCAGGCAGCGAAGCAGTTTGTTTTCCCGAAGTCCGCAGTCTGCGCCTCTGAAGCTGCCTCTCTGTGCCTGCAGGCATCGAGCGCGTCTCTCTGCAGCTGGACCTGGACCAGACGTTCCAGCTCAGCAGCATCTTGCTTCACTTCAGGGTTTGTGTGCAGCGTCTCTGCTCACGAGGGGGACACGGATGATGGTGGAAGGGCCCCGCTGGCTCTCTGCGGGACGTGGGAATCTCAGTGCGCAGCTCCCTTTGGGGTCCTGATAGGAAGCACGCCGGGGTCCCTCTGTTTTCCCTGTTTGCATGGCCATTCCCCTGGGCGTTTGGAGGAGCAGAGCAGGGTGGTGGGTTCCCGTCCCATGACTGTCTGCTGAAACACCTCCTTGGTGCAGATGTGTACTTTGTGGCTGCAGCAGGGCTGGCTGAGGGGAGAGGGGGGGACCTAGAAGTTGTTGATAACCCAGCAGCCTGCAGAGACCTGAGCCTGGAGGGAGGAGGAGGAGGAGGACAGGCATCCCCGGGGCAGGAGCCAGCGGGGGGGCACTGTGTAACAGCTGTGCCTCTTTCCCCGCTCTGCAGTCGCCGCTGCCCGCTGCGATGCTGATTGAGCGCTCCACCGACTTCGGCAAGACCTGGGAGGTGTACCAGTACCTGGCCTCCGACTGCGCCGCCGCCTTCCCCCACGTCCCCCGGGGCTCTCCCGAGAGCTGGCAGGACGCTCGGTGCCAGGCGCTGCAGGGGCACCCTTTGCACGGGGGCAAGGTAGGATTTGTGGGGTTTTGTGGCAGGGACCCCTGCTGTGACCCTGGGTTCAGGGCGGGTGGCCCGTGCAATGCTGCAGAAACACGTGGTGGCCTGGCCCTCCATTACACGTATCACGCCTGGCGAGGGATGGAGCCCGTGGACATCCAGCACTGCTGTGGGGGGTCTTTGGGAGGACTGCTGCTCCTCTGGGAGGAAAGCCCTTGCTGCTTTGTGACAAGCAGGTGTTATGTTGGTCTTCCTGCAAAATCCTCTGCAACTCTGAAGTCTTTTCCCTGTGTGAAGTGACGTTACGCAGAGGCAGGTCCAGAGCACACGCTGCCCAGAGCATGAGAAGAAAGCACCTTCTGTTTTCTGCTTTTCAACTTACTGGGTTTTTTTCCTGCTAAGGTGAAATTCAGTGTCCAAGACCTGGCATCTACCATCATGACCTCTTACAGCCAGAGCATCGATAGTAAGTGACTGGCCTCTTTCATATCTGAGAAAGGGAGAGGGGGATGATGCACCTCGTGGTTCTTCCTGCATGCGATGGAGAGCACTGAGCTGGGGTAACCCTGCAGGGGAGCAGGTCCTCAGCAAACAAGGCCTCGAGCTGCCTGTTAGACTGCTGCCCTGGTGCCTCCGAGGTGTCAAAGAGCAGCGTTTGGTCTTGGCTGGTGACTCAGCTCCTGCTCTTTGTGCCGATGCCTCTGTCTCTTGCTCCGAGCCCTCCACGCAAATTGCAGTGCACTTCTGCAGCCAGTGCCTGGGCGCCTGCTGCCCCCTCACACCTCTCCTCGGTCCCCAACAGAGCTGGGGCAGTTCACCAACCTGCGGATCAACTTCACCGGGCTCCCCCACATTGCGCGCCAGGGCTACCACTCGCCCAGCACCTTCTACGCCGTGACGGAGATGCGGGTTCTGGGGAGCTGTTTCTGCCACGGCCATGCCGACCGCTGTGCCCCTTCGGGAGACCCGCACGCCGCGGTGAGTGTTGGGGTGAAGTGAAAAGCCTAAAGACAAACTCTGTGGTATCGGGCTCCACCAAGCCTGACCCAAATGCTCCTTGGGAGACCTTGACCAGTATGACCAGTGGTGGAGAGTGTGAGACTTTCCCCTGGCCGGAGGCTGCTCGTAATTGGGGGAAACGATGCCCCGTTTTTTCTGCAGCGATGGAGTGGTGGCTGTGAGACAGCAGCCTGTGCTACGCCCTGTTTGTGTCTGCAAGAATGTGGAGGGGCTTTTGTATGTAATTTCATAATTGAATTATGAAGCTCAGTGGCTGTGGGGGGTTGTGCTTTGGGGGGAACTGCTCCTTCCAGCACTGGGTCTCTTGGCTGGGTGGGGGACATGCAGAAAGTTTCAGCAGGCTCCTTCGTGTCCAAGAGGATTTGCTAGTGCAGGTTTTTAGCTGTTAGGGGATTTTCTTGTCTCCAGCTTATGCTTGGCTGCTTTGCCTTGAGCGTGGTTGTCCTCAGGTAGGTGGCAGAGGTGGTGGGAATTGTCACTGTGCGTGAGGAGCAGCCTGTCCCAGTGCTGCAGCAGCCCCGTCTGCCCCCTTCTGCGCAGGGGATGGGGGCTGCGCGGGGCAGGAGCAGGCTGGGCCCGTGCTGGAGAGGTGTCGGGAGGATGAAGCTGTGAACCGAGCAGCTACCACCCAGGAGGGGTAAAGTGTTGTCTCTGCAGCAGGTCCACGGGCACTGCGTGTGTCAGCACAACACCGCCGGCCCCAACTGCGATCGCTGCGCCGCCCTCTACAACGACCGGCCGTGGGCGCCCGCGGAGGACGACAATCCCCACGAGTGCCAGAGTACGGCGAGTGCCTTTCTCCTCTCCTCTTCCTGAGGCCTTTCTGAAATCCTCCGTGCCACGAGTGGCGGGAGCGGGAGCGAGCTCCGACACCTTTCACTGGGACTGGATGTTAACGTGGGTGTCTCTGCGAAAGGCCCCCCGACGTTTGCACGCTGGGCTTTGCTCTGTGGGGCTGCGGCGGGCGATGCCAGCTCATGGGCTGCACCAGTGCTCGGCCATGCTGCCCAGTGGTGCCAGCTTGGTCCTGGAGCGGTTAGCGGGTGTCACCGTGTCACGGAGGGGACTTGGGCACCCTCTAGTGCCAGAGCTGCTGCTGCCGGAGGGGTTTGCATGGTTGCAGCGCTAGCACAGCCGTGGTTTGTTGGGGTTTTTCTAATTTTTTTTTTTTTTTTAGAATGCAACTGCAACGGTCACTCAGCCTCATGCCACTTCGACCCGGAGCTGTACCGCGCCAGCGGAGGGGTGAGCGGGGGTGTCTGTGACAACTGCCAGCACAACACCGAAGGCAACAGCTGCGAGCGCTGCAAAA
>NW_028237842.1:32500-35000 GCF_034619465.1 Leptosomus discolor | reverse complement strand
TGTGCGCCCTGTGGTGTCTCAAAAATGCGTCGCCTGAGGTTAAACTTGTCAAAATCACTGACACTAACCTCATTTTTTTTAATGGAATAACTTTAAGTTGCTTAAAATCCGTTGAAAGCTCAAATTTGGGGAAATCTACCCCGAAATTTAAGCCGTTTGGATAAGAATCTCCACATACCCATTATTTAAGAGATGGAGGTTATAAATTGCATCTCTAGTGAGGATGGCAAGAGAATAAAGGAGACGCTTTCCCCAATAAGTTTTGTTGATAAGGAGGCAAATTCCAGTTTTTGGATCAAAAATCGAAATCGACGTGTCGGCCCGTAGACGGGGCCTCAAAACTTGGAAGATTTTTTTGCTTCTTACTGCGCACATCACGCTGCTCCCCGAATCCCCCTGACGTCACACCTGTTTCAGCCAAAGGCTCCAGGACTCACTCCGGATTGAGCCCAGGGGTTAGTGCTGCATTGAACGACCTCCGTTCACCACTCCTTTAACCTCATTATCATCCAAAATAATGAAAAACCATTTTAAATTGAGTTTGAGATGCTGTAAAAAAGCTGGTTGAGAGACTCAAATACAATCAAGTGGAAAAATATTCTTATTATTCCTTTTTTTACTTTTCTTGCGCCCTAGCATTGATTATACACCAGAAATTTAATGTTTTCTACCGGTTTTTTTTTTGCGACGTGACCTTGTTGAGCGCTTACGCGCTCCACCATACATTGCTTTTTTCTCATCAAGCCCAAAATCTACGAATAAGCACAGCAATAACATTTGACTGTTCCCCCCCCCCCAAAAAAAACCCACGTTGTGTGTGGGAATCCAATACCAAAAAAAAAAAAAAAGGCGAAATAAAGGAGTATAAACACCAACAACTGATTTGAAACCACCTGTTTTGCAAGATGACGCAGAGATAAAGCAACAGAGTGTCAAAAACTCATGGGTTCAGGATAAAACATCTCGATGCAGACGGAAAAATCCAGTTTTATATTTTTTGAAAACCAGATGCCCTCGAAATCGCCTTGGGAAAAAGGCAGAAAACGTAGAAAGAAAATAATTGCCAGCAGACGTCTTCTGTTTTGTAAAGCAGCTGCCAAGGTGCTTCCTGAGATTCAACACCACGAAGGGAAAAATGCTTTAACTACCGAATTTTGCACAAAAGCGTGGAAAAAAGAAAGCAAAAAAAAACCCAAGCCTGGCAGATATTCATGTTCATCAGCTGCTTTGCAGCAAAACCCAACCAATTCAATCCGAATATTTACAGAAAGCTGTTCCACCAGGAGTTTTACCTCACGTATTGTGCGACGCTTGGCCAGGAAAAAAAAAAAATCAATGGATATCGTTAATGCGCCAACATGGCTGGATTCCTGAATTGGCCTGAAAAGAAGGAAAATGTAATAAAACAAGTGCTTACGCCGGAAGGGGCCGTGTCCCTGTTGAAGATGGGCCAAGTTTTCCAGTTGACGTCGTGTCGGTACTGCTTGTGCACGTGCTCGCCCACCCCGTAGATGTTGCTGCTGGGGAGTCGGATGGAGAGCTGTAAAAACTGCTCGGCGTACACCAGCGGGCCGATGGTGGTGTCGAACCTGGCGAAACGACGAAAAGTTGCACAAAAATTTTCCTGCCGAAGGCTGGGTCCGTGAGTATTGCCAAATCCCCCCCCAAAAACCCAGCTGGTGTTTGAGAAAGCACTTGCGCCATGTGCCACTACTAATTTTCTCATGTGCCTCTCATAATTTGGCTGAAACCAGTCATGTTGCATATTGCAGTAAAACTTTGGGTGTTTTTAATAAAAAATATTTATTAATTGTGAAAAATTTTTTCCTTTTTTTTCATTTTCATTTTTTCATTCATTTTTTTTTCCATTGGAATTTTTTTTTTTTCCAAATTAAATGAAAGCCTAAGGAAAATGTAAGCAATTATGTAGAGCACTGCTTCAAACAAGTCCCAATGTATTTTTTTTCCAAATTAATTAAAAACCTAAGGAAAATTTAAGCAATCATCCTGAGCACTGCTTCAAAACAAGTCCCAATAATTTTTTTTTTCCAAATTAAATAAAAACATAAGGAAAATTTAAGCAATCTTCTAGAGTGCCGTTGCAAACAGGTCCCATTATATTAAATTCTTCTTCCCTCCACGAACTATCTACATCAGTCCTCAGCGCCACTTCCGTCTTTCAGGCGCTCGCTGGTGGTAACTCAGTCTTTAGTGAGGCTTTTAAGAAAGCAAACAATGCTAATAATAGAGAAAAAAGTAAATCCTAATTAATTAAACCTCAAGACTTGATAGCAATCCGCTCCTGCTAGCGGTCAGCTACATAATCACTTTTTAATTGAGTTAATAAATATTCACTCCTGAGGCTTCCGCCTTTCTGTGGGTCTCAGCGCAAGACCATCAGCCCAGCGTTGCTTGCCTTAGGTCTGGGGGGTTTTTTAGAAAACAAAGGGATTAAAATCCTTCAGTATAGAAGGACTTTGAATATTTTTCTTACAGTTTT
>NW_028237842.1:0-27500 GCF_034619465.1 Leptosomus discolor | reverse complement strand
TTTTATATTTCTATATTTGTATTTCTATAATCTTTATCGATATTTGTAGATCGAAAAATGACCAACTCTATATTCAAAATATACATTCCCTGCCCATGGTGGGGGGGTTGGAACAGGGTGATGTTCAAGGTGCCTTCCAACTCAACGTTAAATTCCAACTTTAATACTAATCTTAAATTACAAGTTAATATTTAAGACCAATATTAAATTCTAACTTTAATGCTAATCTTAAATTCTAAGTTAATCTCTAACGGGGTCACTCGGCACAGCAGAGCTGGCTCCGAGGTATTAATTAAAGATTAAAACAACGGGCGAGGCCGCTCCGACGCTACGCGCCGACTCCCACGACTCTGTCATCACCTGGACCTTTAATTATGGCTTTAAGTGGCCAACCTGAATTAAACGTGATTTTATGACCCCAGGACAGTGGGTTTGCTGGAAAACTGAAATATTTCCCCATTCTGCACTCCGGTATGGATCAGCACCAACGTACAAGAGCGCTGGGGGCTCGATTTGCCGCCGGAAGCGTTGCGAGAGGACAGCCAAAAGCTCCTACGCGTCGCGATGAGCTCATTTCCGTGTGGATACGCCATTAGAAAGGCTCATCTCCGACCTCACGCCGAAAAAAAAATAAAGGCCATTTCAGGGAAGCGGAACTATTTCCAAATTGGTTGGTTTGGGCCCAGTTTTGTTCCCAACTGAAATTTGGATCAACAGGATGGACTCGGCTGCAGCTCCAAGGAGAAAAATCCAACTTGGTAATGGGCTGGAATTGGTTAAATGGGTTAACTGGGTTAAATAATAGGGTTAAATTGGTTAAATTGGTTACTATCAGTGGCTGCACGTCACCAAAAATTACCCAGGCATTTGCTGGCCGAAAAATGGTTAAAAAAACCCTGCTAGAAATAAACACTTATATAGAAAAAACCCCGTTATCCAGAAATAAACACTTATATAGAAAAAAAAACAGTTATCTAGAAATAAACACTTATATAGAAAAAACCACTTAGAAATAAACAATTACACAGAAATAAACAATTACACAGAAACAAACAATTACACAGAAACAAACAATTACACAGAAATAAACAATTTCTTTCGGTATTCAACAGGAGTCGTGATCTCAAGGGTGTCAGGTGTAAAAACCTCTCTTTTTGCTTGTTTTTCCCATCTTTTCAGACCTTGGTAGCGAGTTGGTCTGGGATGCAGTCGATCCGCTCGGCCGTCGCCACGCTCGGGCAGGTCGGGGAAAAGTCTGTGAGGCAGAAGAACGGAGCTGTTAATGGCAACCGCCTAAATTCCAATTTAAACTGAAATTTAAACTGAAATTTAAACAGAAATTTAAATTATTAAGAGCGATAGTAATAACAATTTAAATTTCAATATAAATTCTTAGTACTAATAGCAAGAGAAATCGCAATAGTAATAATAAATTTTAAATTATTAATGCTATTGTTAATAAGAATTTAAATTGCTATTACTGTTGCTGCTGCTATTATTATTGTTATTATTACTATTACTATTATTACTAATATTACTAATTATTACTATTATTACTATTATTACTATTATTATTACTTTTATATGTCCTTTTAAGGATTTTCCCAAGTCATTTCTCATCATCCCAAAGGCCCCCGCACACAAACATCCTTCCAACAAGCCCCAACCGCTGCTGGCTCATCCATCTGACGCAACCACAGCAAATAAAGACAAAAAAATCTTCATTTTTCCAGATTTTAAGCACCAGGGCGTCTCGAAGACGAGCGATTTCTGAGGTACCCGAGCAGTACAAATATCAGTTTGGGTTTTTTTTACGGTTCTCGGGTTTTTTCTGCCCCACGGGGCTTTGGCTCCCACCGGCTTTGCTCTAACAGCGACGCGTTCAGCGGGAACCCACGGGAATCCCCTCGTTGGACCGTTAGAAAACGAAGCAAAAGGAAATTGAGGGAGGGGAGGGATAAAATCAGCCTCTAATTACGTGTTGCCCCGGTTATTTCCGCATTTCAAGGCCGTCCCCGCTATCGGCACGTGACCCCGGTTCACCTCTGGTGAACGGTAAAAGCGGAGGGACACCAAAGTCGTAATAAATTCTGCAAAGGGCAGAAAAAAAGTGTTTATTCTCATTTTTTTTGGACAGGGGCCGGTGATTTTCTGCAGCCAGTGAAATTCCCCAATCGGAAAGGGCATTTGGGGAACCCCCATCAGACCCGGGGGCAGGGCCCTTTTCTGCAGAGTAGAAAATAATTGTTTCAAATTTAATTTATAATTTTTTAAATATTTCTTTATCAATATTTGTAGATTGAAAAATGACGAATTATATATTAAAAACATACATTCCCTGCCCGGGGCGGGGGGGGGGGAGGGTTGGAACTGGGCGATGTCTACGGGGCCTTCCAACCCAAACCAGTCTGTGATTCTGTGACTCTGGATTGTGATTTGGGGTTTATATATTTGTATATTTTTACTTTTCTATGTAAATAAGTTTCATATAAATAAATATAAATAATATCTAAATATTCTACATTATTTATACAGTTATATATTACATTACATCGTATATATATTACATTATACTATATGATATTTAATGTATATTATAATGTAATATTTTAAATATATATTAAAGTATATTATATTACATTACATTACATTACGTTATATTATATAAATAATATAATGTAATATATTGAATAATATACGGTTTATTACATTCATATTATATTATATTACATTTACATTATATTTTATTCTTGTCTTATCATCTTATCTTATCTTATCTTATCTTATCTTATCTTATCTTATCTTACCCGTAATGTATAATATAATGTAATGTATTAAATAATATATATTATACATTATTTATACATTCATATATTATATTTATGCATTTGTATAAAAATATAAATATGACATATCAATAAGTGAATATATTCATATTCTGTTTCTGCATTTCAATAACTATATAGTATATGCAAATATATTTTCATGTGCTCTTCTCTCTGTACCCAACAGCACATCTGGACACAAGGGTACTCGGGCAAAGAGCGCGGCCGAGCCGGGGGCAGAGGACGGCACTTGCCGGAGCTCTCGGTGCTCGGGGCCGCGGGCTCCCTGGTGGCCAAGAGGCCGATGAGGACACAGGCCACGGCCACCACCAGGCAGAAGAGGACGACCAGGGTCACCTCCAGCGTGCTGAACCGCCGCTGCCGCCCCATCTGCGCCCTGTCAGGACACCAAAAACAGCGATTTTGGGGAAAACCCGAGAAATCCTTCCACTCTGGCATCCCACCTTCCCCCCGCTGAGCCGGCCACCCGCCGTGATTCTCACGTGCGGAATAATGCCGACGACGCGGTGATGTCACGGTTCATCACAGAGCGATTTCTTTCCCTCCCCACAAACTCCTTTGAAACAAACCAGAATTTTCACCCGACTCGAATTATGGAGTTTTTCGGGGTATTTTTTCCATTTTATCAAAATTCCAGGAGCAAACCTGAGGTTTTCAAACAAACAAAACCTCCCGTTGCATAAAGGGCGACATTAATTTGCCGTAAAAAAAAGAAATTAACAGGGTAAGATAGTTTTTTATATTTATTTTTATATATATATATACTTATTTTTATTTTTATAGCTATTTATATTTGTATATATATACTTATATTTAATTTTATTTATTTTCTATTTTTATTTCTACTTATATTTTTATGTATTGTACACATAAAAGAGAAGAAAAGCACGTGCGTCAAAAGAACCACTTAAGCCCATCGCACGCCTTCGCCCCTCGTACCCAAAAAGCCCCAGAAACCTACGTTGAAAAAACCTAATTTTAACCACAAAACAACACGGTGGCTCCGCCGCTCCGCAACTCCCCTCCATAGCGACGGAATATGGACCGGGAGCCCTAAAAGCTGCCATTGATTTGGGGGAAAAAACTGAAATAATAATGATCATAATAATAATCAATAAGTCAGTGTTAAAACCAAAATATTATTGTTAGTGTTGTTGGGTTTTTGTTGTTGTTGTCGTTGTTATAGTAGTGCTATAATGCGTATTGTTGCTATAATAATATTAAATCTGTTAATAGCAATTATTATCGTTATTATCGTTGTTTATTATTGTTGTTGTCATTATTACTACTATTTTATTGTTGTTATTTTTGTTGTTATTTCTTGGTATTAATTTTTATTAGTGTTATTCTTTTATTATTGTTGTCATCGCTATTATATATTTTTATTATATTATTTATTATTGTTGTTGATGTTATTAGTGCTACTATTACTTTTATTATTACTACCACTATTGCTATTATTATTACGACGACGACGACTACTATTACTCTTATTTTTACTACTACTACTACTATAGCTTTTCTTGCCCCAAGCACCCACCCCAACCCACCCCCACATCCCATTTTCTGTTCTTCCCCCCCCCCACCAAATATTCAGACACAAAGACAAAGATCTTCAATTTCCCAATATTCCTCCGACCACCAGGCGAACGAGCACTAAAATGCCCAGAAAACCCAAGGTTTTGGTAAATCGAACACGCACCTCACGGCCCTTCCGCCTTCCTCTGCCGGCTGCCGCGCCCGGCTCTGCCGCCGCGTCTTATCCCGACCTGTTATCACCCGGGCGCGCGTTTGCCCGCGAGCCCCGCCCGCCGCGCCACGCTGCGCCCCTCCCGCCTGGCTGGGCTTTTGGGGTGTTTTATCTGGTTTTTGAAGGGGTTATGGCTTCGGTTTGCTGATTCCGCAGCGTCCTCCGTCCCGCGCAACCGGCGTTTCCCTGGGCTCAGGTTTCGGCTGTCGCGGATTCTCCGTAAGGCTTCGGCGAGCAGCGGCGCGGTGTCGGTTTGCAAACGTCGGGGACTGCGAAAATGAGGGAAAACGGCATAAAATCAAGAGTATTTTCTTGTGTCCTGCTTAGACTCGCAGGAATTGAACTATATCCTGAAAATCAGTCGAATTCTGGCAAATCCGTGAAAGGAAGAAAATCGGTTCCAACTCAGCAAAGCGACCTCGCCGGATCAAACTCCACCCTCAAACCAAAATGGGCCACTAAGAACCACGTGCCCAGCCCTAGAGTCTGCCTCTTTCACAACAAAACACCTACCCCAGGCATTCAGGGTGAAAAAGGGAAAAAAAAAAATTAAAAACCATCTAAAATCACATTCCAAAAGTCAATTATAATGATTAAAAATCACATTCCAAAACCAATATTGAAAAGATTCGCCCGAAAAATCCACCAAACACCAGAAAAAGAGAAATTATTCCTGCACCTCCACCCGAGCGGCTCACCGGGAGGGCGGGGCAGGTGCTTTTGGGGTCGTTTTTCTGTTTTTCTGTTAAAAGCAGAAGACGTGGAGAGAGTCCTGACGCAGCGGTTGGAGAGCGGGACTCCTCCTGGTGCGGCAGCGTGTTGACCTGCAAGCGGACATTATCACATGTTCTCACTTGCATCACTACTGAGTTACTAAATTATCCTGCTGACACAGAGGAAAACTTCAGGTCATCCCTTTTCCCCTTGATTTTTACTTAATTTGCCACATGAGTAACCGGAAGCTCACCGAGCTCGGCCAAAGCCCAGACAACTGGCCTGGGAGCCGCCAGCCTGAAGAAGGTTTACCCCCTTCAGTGGGCCTGGCTTCAAAAATCAGGAGTTTTCATCATATAACCATTTCCCCCATGAAATTTTGATTTCGTTTGCTAGCCAGGTCTAGAAAGAATTCCAACGGAACCGTCGCGTTCCCATCGAAAAGCAAGACGTGTGGTTAAAAGGAATGTTTGAAGCACTCGTAGGAGATCCACGATGTCGTAGACGTGGCGTAAACTCCGTCTGCCAAGACCTGGATGGGCTTTCATCCACCTGCGTGCTTAAAAATGGGCCAAAATAGAATATTTTGGGGCCAAGTGCAGCGGGAAGGACCATGGTCCGACACAGAATCTTGGTGTTATTTGTGCTTCTTTGAGTTCAAGCCGCGGTAGTCACCATGACGCCCACGCGTGCTGGTTTTGGCGGGGATAAGTCTCTCCGCGGTAGCTGGTAAGGGGCTACGTTTGGGTTTGTGCTGGGAGCGGTGTCGGTGACGCAGGGATCTCGGAGCGGTTTGGGCTGGAAGGGACCTTCAAGACCATCCAGTTCCCTGCGCGAAGACACCTCCCACTAGACTGGGGTCGCTCCAAGCTCCATGCCAACGCTGGCAGCCACAGCTTCTCGGGGCAACCTCTTCCAGGGCCTCACCACCCTCTTCCCAATATCGAATTTCTTCCCAATATCGAATTTCTTCCCAATATCGAATCTAAATCTCCCCTTTTCCAGTTTGAAACCGTTACCCTTCGTCCTATCACCACCCTCCCGACAAAGAGTCCCTCCCCACCTCTCCTGTGGGCCCCTTTCAGCGCTGGAAGGGCACGAGAAGGTCTCCCCGGAGCCTCCTCTTCTCCAGGCTGAACACCCCCAGCTCTCCCAGCCTGTCCTCCCAGGGGAGCTGCTCCAGCCCCCTCAGCATCTTCGTGGCCTCCTCTGGACCCGCTCGAGCCGCTCCACGTCTTCCCTGCACTGGGGGCCCCAGAGCTGGACGCAGCCCTGCAGGGGGGGGTCTCACCAGGGCAGAGCAGAGGGGCAGAATCCCCTGAAGACGAGAAGGGATGAACTTTTGCTTTACTTCATAAACTCTCTTTATCTCAACTCACGATTTTCCTCTCTTTTACCCTCCCAATTCTCTCCCCATCTCACCACGGGGCGAGCGAGCGGCCGCGCGGGGCTGCGCCGCCGTCTGGGGTGAAACCGCGGCACCACGTTCCCAACCGAACCCCCGCTGGGTCGAAGGAGGAAGAAGTTCCGCGGCTCCACGTGTCAACATGGGAACGACTCGTCACGAGGCTGTAAAGGCAGCGGTCGCCGCGGGAGACCTTGCGGTCGGAAGCGGGCAGACCTCTCTCAAGGCCTCACAAGGGCCTGACGTGAACGGAACGTGATCGTTATCCTACCACGTGTCAGCAAAAAAAACAAATAATCTTTTTTATGGCTAGTGAAAGTACAAACCGAGAGTGAGGCACAGCCAGGAGCCGTAGGACCAAGATTCGTGACGGTTTGAACCACAATGGTGAACGTAGAGCAGTTGCTTATGTCTGCAAAAAAATAACCACGCTGGTTTTCGAGGTAAAGTCTCCCAAAAGCTGTATCTATTGCCAAAAATTTATTATCTCCCCTTTCCGCTACAAAAAAAAATAAATTTAAAATTTGCTTGGAACAAAAAAAGAAAATAAAAGTGTTTTCTCTGTGACTGCTCACACCTTGGGCGGATCAAAATACGCGTAACAACGCGACGTGACCGAAGTACGGGATTTGTTTGTTGCGGGTTTTTTTTTCAAAACCGTAATAAAATGGCATTTGGATCGTCTTGGGAAAAAAAATAAATTAGGAACGTCTTGAAAACGTGAAAAACATCCTGCAAGAAAATGATCCTGTTGAAGAAAGCACCGGATTTAGGATTTTAGGATACTGCTTAGAAGTCCCCTTACTTTTCCCATCTTGGTTTGAATATCAAGAATTCTAATTAGTGGATATTAATAGGAGAAACTAATGATTACTTCGGGAAAATAAGTCTCCAATGGGATAAACGATCAAATATAAAATAAAATCTGTATTGCCAATGCTGCTAGCATACCCCTGTAAAGTCCCAGAGCTACGGTATTCATTAACCAATGATCTGTTAGTGGTTAGAAACAAGGACAGTGTGTTGTAGTCCAAGATGTCTGCTGGACAGGATTTATGATGGTGCCCATTGTGTATAATCTTTGCATCATGACCAAAGCAGGTACGAGCCAAGAGCCTACGAGCCAAGGACATGTTCCTTGACCAAACATGGTCAATTTGAGGAGCGGTCGAGACCTCCGACTCACGGGCCACCTACCTAAATGATACCCCCTACTCACAAGGGAACAAGAGAAGACTACGACAGAGGCTGCGCGCTCACTGGCATCAGGAGCGAGAGAAGAAGAACCAATCATCGAGAGGATGATGATGAATATTCATTGTATGGACTGAATCTGTATGAACTTAATGTATAAATGTTTGTGGAGTGCAGCGTGCAGGCGGCCATCTTGGGGAAGGATCCCACGGCCCCGCGGCGCGTCGTTAATCAAGGACGTCTCTGCTGATCTCACGGGGTGTGGAGGAGTTTGTCTGACGGCTGCAGGTTGGCAACAACCCGAGCCTGTCGTTCGCAGCCGGTGAGGGAGATGTTGGCTCTGGGGCACATTTCTCTGCTCACGAGGGCTGGGGGGCAGCACTGGGCAGACCCCTCCCCAGCTGGGGGTGTAGGATCTTGTGGGGGTGACGGGGAGGTGGCGGGAAGGCTCCGAGCGTCGCGGTGGAGGGACACGAGCTCCTTCGGAAGGAGCAGAAGGAAAGAGCCTTCACGGAGCGCGTGGAGCTTCTCCGTAGCGACGGTTGAGGAGCCAGCTGAGAGCTCCCAGGGGAGGACGAAGGCGAGGGGGAGCGATGGTGACGTTGTGGTGGGCGCCCACCACGGGCTGGGCAGAGCGAGCGGCTCAGGGTACAGAGCGACAGGAGCAGCCTGGGGTTCACGGGCCCTGGTCCTCACGGGGGACCTCAACCACCGCCACACCGCGCGTCCAGAGAAGGGCAACGAAGGCGGTGAAGGGTCTGGAGCACAAGATTTAGGAGGAGCAGCTGAGGGAACTGGAGGTGTTCAGCCTGGAGAAGAGGAGGCTGAGGGGAGACCTCATCACTCTCTAGAACTACCTGAGAGGTTGTGGTGAGGTGGGGGTTGGTCCCTTCTCCCAAGGAACAAGCGATAAGACGAGAGGAAACGGCCTCATGTTGCACCAGGGGAGGTTTAGATTGGACATGAGGAAGAATTCTTCACCAAAAGGGTTGTCACGCCCTGGAAGGGGTTGCCCAGGGGAAGTGGTGGAGTCCCCATCCCCGGAGGGATTCGAAAGACGTGCAGATGCGACGCTCAGTGACACGGTTTAGCGGTGGAGCCGGCGGCGCTGGGCTAACGGTTGGTCTCGATGACCCCAAGGGTCTTTTCCACCGAAAGGATTCGATGATTCCAACCCAGGAAGCTCCTGGTGAACCTCACCGGCAACTTTCTCCTCCGAGTGGCGGAGGAGCCAAGGAGAGGTGCCCTCCCAGACCTCATGGAGAGGCCGTGCAGAAGATCACAGAGCGGTTGGCGTTGGAAGGGACCTCTAAAGGTCATCCAGCCCAACGCCCCGCGATGAGCACGGAGACAGAGCCAGGCTCTTTGCGGTGCCAGGAGCAGAGGCACAAGCTGGAACACAGGAGGTTCCCTCCGACCATCAGGAAACACCTCGTGAAGGGTGAGGGTGACACAGAGACACTGGTGACACAGAGACGCTGGTGGAGTCTCCCACCTCGGAGGTACCCAAAAGCCGTCTGGCCACGATCCTGGGCCACTGGTTCTAGCTGGCCCTGCTGGAGCAGAGAGCTTGGACCAGGCGACCTCCAGAGGTCCTGTCCCACCTCAACCACTCTGCGATCCGGTGAAATAAGACTTCTTCCGAGCTAATTTCTAGCTGGTGGTACCTCATGGCTACGTGGTACCTCATGGCTACGTGGTACCTCATGGCTACGTGGTCATGGAGAGCGCTGCCCGTACCCACGCTGATGCCCACAGCAGGTGCCTCCACCCCCTCCCCAGGAATTTGGGCACTCAGAGTCCAACCCAGACCTGGGTAGAACAGGGCTCCTCGTGCCCAGGACCAACGAGTGACCCCCAGACCCCGCTGCCCCCTCACGAACCTTCAGGGTTAGGGAAAGGCCGCGGTGAGGTCCAGGTTTCTGGCTGCTGAGTCGGGTCTCGTGGCGAGAGCCGGGCGCCCAGTTTAGGGCGAGCGGGAGGAGGGAGATGGGGAGGGTTCGGTGCTTCAGCCTCGTGATTTTGGGGTAAGGATGAGGGGCGGGGGGGGGAGCTTTGGGACAGCGGTCGGTGTCAGAGCACATGGAAGGTCTCAGCATCGGCTGCATCGATGTTACCTCATCGAGGACCTTCTTGATCTGCCGAAGGGGAGAGTAAATAAAAAGGGAAGCAATAAAAAAAAATCCACTCAGGGACAGACCTGTTGGACCCGATAAGGGACTCGATGACGGGGACCAAAGGTCTCCGGTGATTAATGGGTCAGAGGGAAATTTCCAGGCCAACCTGCACCTTGCACCTGGCGAGAAGGAGGAACCGAGAGGACCAGAAGGATTTGGGATACCCACGAAACTCGGGAATTGGGAATTTAACGGGCTTTGATCGGTGCCCGTTGCCTCCCGTCCTGGTCACCGCTAAGAGCCTGGCTCCGTCTTCTTCATCCCTTCCCATCTTCACGGCCCTTCGTCGGACTCTCTCCAGTGTGGCCGCGTCTCTGTGGTACTGGGCAGCCCAGTACGCAACGCCCCAGGGTGGGGCCTCACCCGTGCCGAGCCGACAAGCATCGTCTCCCTCGACCTTTGCTCAGCGCCGCCCGGGCCACCCTCGGCCTCCCGTGCCGCGTGGGTGTCCCACCCCAACCCCAAGGTCCTTCTCAACGAAGAGGTTCTCCAGTTGGGCAGCCCCTTGCCCTTACTGGTGCCCGGGGGAGGGGGGGGTTCTCTCCCCAAGGGCGGCGCTTTTCGCGTCTTGATCTTCACGAGGTTCCCGTCGGCCCGTTTCTCCGGCCCGATGAGGTCCCTCTGGATCGGCCGCTCCTCCCCAGCTCTTGGAAACACTTTTTGGGGGGGGATTTTCTCCGTTTTCCCAGGGTGGAGGTCAGGCCGACCAGCCCGTAGCTCCCTGGATCCTCCTTCTTGCCCTGCTCGAGGACGGGAGCGGCGTTTGCTCTCTCCCAGTCTTCAGGAACCTCTCCCAGTGGCCACGACCCTTCCAAAGAGAGACCACCGGGGTCCTTCCCCCCGGGTCCTTCACCTCCTGGGGCACGGGGTCAACCAGACACCGGGGTCCCTCACCCCCCTCCCCAAAGAGGAAGATGGAGAGAAAGGCACGTGGGGAGGGGGAGGACTCAAAGCGCTCCCTTCCCCTCGAGGTCCTCCAGGTAGGCCCCCTCCCCAGACACCCCAGCCCCATAGGGACACCCCAGCCCCATTGAACCACCCCCCCCCAATCTCCCACGACTGACCCCCAACCCCCTATAGGGCCCCCCCCTCGTGCCCCCCACTGCTACCGGAAGAAGCCACCGGGGTGCGACACGTTCCGTATTTGAATTTTTTGGGTTTTTTTTTTTTTTTTCCACCAGAAACACAGGAAAAAAAGGGGGAAGGGGGAAAATTGGGTACAGGAAAGGAAAAAATAAAAGGTTATAACAAAAAACCATATTTTCCCCCCCCTTCCCTTTTCCCACCCCCTTTTTACCCCCGCCCAGTTTGGGATCTGGGGCTGGCTGGGGCGTTAATGGGCCCCCAAACCACCCCCCTTCACCCCAAGAGCCTCAAGCTCCCCCTAAGCTGCCACCCAGAGCCATTCCCAGTCCTCCCAGTTTGTGGCCAGAGCTCCAATCCGCCCCACACCCCCCGCCCCCCCAGGGAGGATGGAGGAAGGGTTTCCCCCCTGCTCCTGGGTCTCCGGAACCTGAGGCTGTGTTTTGGGGCAAAAACCCTCAATTTGAGGGCAAGCGACCAACGCTGGGACAACTGGATTAAGGCGAGGTCTGGGGTAAAACCGGGGTAGCTCTGGAGCTGGGGAAGTCCCTCATCCTCCCAGTATACCGGTGAAAAACCCACCTTCCTCCCAGTGCACCAGTAAACTTTCCCATTCTCCCAGTATACCAGTTTAAAACTGCCATCCTCCCAGTATACCGGTGAAAACCCCACCTTCCTCCCAGTGTACTAAGGAAAACTCCCCTTCTTCCCAGTATATCGGTTAAAACCACTTGTTCCCCCAGTATACCAGTTAAAAGACGTATTTCTAGTATACTAGCGAAAAAGAAAACGCTGTTCTCCCAGTGTACCAGTAAACCCCCAGTAACAGAGCCTTGTCCTCCCAGTACACCAGTGAAAATGTGCCTACCTTCCAGTATACCAGTTAGAACTCTCATCTACTCCCAGTATACCAGTAATAAAGCTCAGTCCCACCAGCACACCTGTGAAAAAACTCTGTTCTCCCAGCACACCAGTGAAAAGGGGCCTTCCTCCCAGCACACCAGTTAAAAAAAAATCCGTTCTCCCAGTAGACCAGTGAAAAAGCAGTCTCCTTGCCAGTACACCAGTTAAGAACCCCTGTCTCCCCAGTACACAAGTCACTAACCACTATGCTCACAGCATACCAGTTGAAAACCCACCTTCCTCCCAGTATACCAGTGAAAACCACCATCCTCCCAATACATCTGTTAAAAACCTGCCTTCCTCCCAGCATACCAGTTTACTCCTGTCCTCCCAGTACTTAAAAAGGGCCTTCTTCCCAGTATAGCCACTAAAAAGCCTGCCTTCCTCCCAGTATACCAGTTCCCCCCCTTCCTCCCAGCCCCCCAGTTCCCCCCATCTTCCCAGTGAGCAAGCGGGGGATGCACGGCCGCCCCCCACCCCCCCCCCCCCGCCCCTGTGGCCGAGTGTCCGTGGCTCAGGGCCAGGGTCTCCAGACACGACGAGGTGGCCCCGGCAGCCCCCCGCCCTCCGCCGGCGCCTCCTCCTTGGCGCGGCGCCGCCGTGAGTCCTCGTGGCCGCTGGGGCCACCACCGGGGCCATGCTGGGGCCCCAGGCTGGGCCCCCAACTAGGCCTGAAAGTAGGCCCGAAAGTAGGCCCGAGACCAGGCCCGTAACCGTGGTAACCGGGACACCTGGACCTATCGCCAGAACAACAGGGGCCACCATCATGGCAACGGGGGCCATTGCCAGGGCAACCGGGGCCATCATCATGGCAACAGGGGCCGTCACCGGGACGGTAAACAAGGCCGCAGTCAGGCCTGTGAGTAGGCCCCGGCGTAGGCCCGAAGTTGTCGTGACCGGGCCCATAACCGTGGTAACCAGGACACCTGGACCTATCGCCAGAGCAACTGGGGCCACCATCATGGCAACGGGGGCCATTGCCAGGGCAACTGGGGCCATCGCTGGGGCAACCGGGGCCGTCATCATGGCAACGGGGGCCGTCACCGGGAGGGTAAACAAGGCCGCAGTCAGGCCTGTGAGTAGGCCCCGGCGTAGGCCCGAAGTTGTCGTGACCGGGCCCGTAACCGTGGCGGCCGGGCCCCAGCCATGGTGTGGGCAGTCCATGGTGGCCGGGTGGCCCGGGGGTGTCGGCAGGGCCGGTGGCGAGCGGCAGGGGGCAAACGGCTGCTGGACCCGGGCCGGGACAGGGCGGCTCCGCTGGGACGGCCTGCAGGAAGCGAGCGGCACGGGCCAGGCACTCCCGGTAGCCGCTGCGGTAGCGCCGCCGGAACAGCTCCTCCATCCCCGAGGGCTCTGTGCCGAAGAGAAACATGGTGATCACCGCCGCCCCTCGCCCCCCGCCCCCGCCGCAGCCCCCCCGAGAACCCACACCTTGGCATTCCTTCCCCCCCCCCTCCCCCCCGGGGGGCCGGTGGGGCAGGGGTGGGGGGGGTCCCGGGGTGGGGGAGTCCTGGGGTGGGGGGGGAAACTGAGGCACGGACCTGAGAGGGGCTGCGCCCGCAGGAACTGCACCGTTTTCTGCAGGATCTCGGCCTTCTCCACCTTGGGGTTTCGGAGGCGCTGGGGGGGGGGGGGGCGGGGGGGGGAGGGGGGGGAGAGAGGGAGAGAGAGAGAGAGAGAGGGACACGGGTGGGGGAGGGGATAGGGCGGGACACACATGTCACACGGGGCGGGGAGGGGGCGGCCGTGGTGTCGTGACAGAACCACCACGGGGCCCCGCCTGCGCCCCCCCGGAGAGCCGGCAGCGAGGCCTGGGGGGGGCCCCGACAGAGCTCCCGACAGCGTCGCGATAGAGCCCCGATAGCGCCGGGATAGAGTCGCGACAGAGCCCCGATAGCGCCGTGACAGAGCTCCCCAATAGTGTCACGATAGAGCCCCGATAGCACCACAATAAAGTCACGACAGAGCCCCAATAATGCCGTGACAGAGCTCCCCGATAGCGTCATGACAGAGCCCCGATAGAGTCATGACGGAGCCACGACAGAGCTTCCAATAGTGTCACGATAGAGCTCCCCAATAGTCACGACAGAGCTCCCCAGTAGTGCCACAATAGAGCCCCGATAGCACCGTGACAGAGCTCCCGATAGTGTCGCAATAGACCTCCCCGATAGTCATGACGGAGTCACGACAGAGCCCCAATAGAGTCAGGACAGAGCTCCCACTAGTGTCACGATAGAGCTCCCAATAGCATCATGACAGAGCCTCGATAGCTCCCCAATACTGTCATGATAGAGCTCCCTGATAGAGTCACGACAGAGCCCCGAGTGTCATGACAGAGCCCCAATAGAGTCACAATAGAGTCGTGACAGAGCTCCCCAGTAGTGTCACGATAGAGCCCCTGGAGAGCTCTGAGCGTTGGGACAGAGCCACCGTTACAGCCCCCGCTGTCATGATACGGCCACGACAGAGCATGACAGAGCCCCGAGAGTCGTGACAGAGCCCAGTGAGAGCAGCGAAAGCCACCACGGCACCGGAACTATCACAATAGTTGCGATAATCACGATAGCGCCACAGGGGAGCCTCGACAGAGCCCCGAAGGCGACGGCAGAGCGGTGCCAGAGCCGGGCCAGTCGTGACAGTATCACGACAAAGCCGCGACGGAGCTGCGGCCGCCGCGGGGAAGCCCTCACGGAGCCCGGACAGTCGCGATAGAGTCGCGACAGTCGTGACAGAGCGAGCCGGGAAGAGCCGCGGCGGCGCCGGGAGGCGCGACGGCGCCGCGATAGTCGCGATAGTCGCGACAGAGCCTCACCTGGTCGCAGGTGGCCGCCAGCAGGAGGAGGCGGAGCCGGTCGAGGCTCCGGTTCATCCTGTCGCGACGACGCTTCTCCATGAGCGGCTTGAGGAGCTGCCGGGGGGGAGGGGCGAGAGTCAGCCCCGGCCCGGCCCCACTGGGCCAAACTGGGCCAAACTGGGCCAAACTGGGCCAGGGTTGAACCAGCACTGAGCCAAACTGGGCCAGGGCTGAACCAAACTGGGCTGCGGAGGATCTGGAGCAGGATGTAATGGGGCCAAACTGGGACAGAGTGGGTTGGACTGGGACCAAACTGGGTTGGACTGGGACCAAACTGGGCTGTGGAGAATCTGGAGCAGGTTGTAGTGGGGCCAAACTGGAATGGGGTGGGTTGGACTGGGACTGAACTGGGATGGGGTGGGTTAGGCTGGGACAAACTGGTCAAGGACTGAATCAAACTGGGCTGTGGAGGACCTGGAGCAGGTTGTAATGGGGCCAAACTGGGACAGAGTGGGTTGGACTGGGACCAAACTGGGTTGGACTGGGACCAAACTGGGCTGTGGATAAACCGGAGCAGGTCATAGTGGGGCCAAACTGGGATGGGGTGGGTTGGACTGGGAATAAACCCTAAAGCTGGGGCTAAACCAGGTTGTGTTGGGTTGGAGCCAAACTGGGACCAAACTGGGTTGGACTGGGACCAAACTGGGTTGGGTTTGGGGCTGGACTGGGCCAAACTGGGCCAGGGTTGAACCAAACTGGGCTGCAGACAAACTGGAGCAGGTCATAATGGGGCCAAACTGGGACGGGGTGGGATGGATGGGACTAAACTGGGTTGGACTGGGACCAAACCGGTTTGGATTGGGACCAAACTGGGCTGTGGAGAATCTGGAGCAGGTTGTAATGGGGCCAAACTGGGATGGGGTGGGATGGATGGGACTAAACTGGGTTGGACTGGGACCAAACTGGGCTGCGGACAAACTGGAGCAGGTCATAGTGGGGCCAAACTGGGATGGGGTGGGTTGGACTGGGACTGAACTGGGATGGGGTGGGTTAGGCTGGGCCAAACTGGGCCAGGGTTGAACCAAACTGGGCTGCAGACAAACTGGAGCAGGTCATAATGGGGCCAAACTGGGACGGGGTGGGTTGGATGGGACTAAACTGGGTTGGACTGGGACCAAACTGGGCTGTGGATAAACCGGAGCAGGTCATAGTGGGGCCAAACTGGGATGGGGTGGGTTGGACTGGGACTGAACTGGGATAGGGTGGGTTAGGCTGGGACAAACTGGTCAAGGGCTGAATCAAACTGGGCTGTGGAGGATCTGGAGCAGGTTGTAATGGGGCCAAACTGGGATGGGGTGGGTTGGATGGGACTAAACTGGGTTGGACTGGGACCAAACTGGGCTGCGGACAAACTGGAGCAGGTCATAGTGGGGCCAAACTGGGATGGGGTGGGTTGGACTGGGACGAACTGGTCAAGGGCTGAATCAAACTGGGCTGTGGAGGACCTGGAGCAGGTTGTAATGGGGCCAAACTGGGACGGGGTGGGTTGGATGGGACTAAACTGGGTTGGACTGGGACCAAACTGGAGCAGGTCATAGTGGGGCCAAACTGGGACTAAACTGGGTTGGGCTGAGCCAAACTGGGCCAGGGCTGAGCCAAACTGGGCTGCGGAGGATCTGGAGCAGGTCATAATGGGGCCAAACTGGGACGAGGTGGGTTGGACTGGGACCAAACTGGGCTGCGGAGAATCTGGAGCAGGTCGTAATGGGGCCCAACTGGGATGGGGCGGGTTGGACTGGGACCAAACTGGGTTGGGTTTGGGGCTGGATTAGGTCAAACTGGGTCAGGGCTGAAACAGGCTGCGTCACGGGGGAGTCAAACTGGGACTAAACTGGGTTGGGCTGGGACTAAACTGCGCTGGGTTGGGGCCTGGACTGGGCCAAACTGGGCTGGATTATGGCCCAGACTGGGCCTAATTGCGCCAGGGCTGAACCAAACTGGGATGGGGTTAAACCAGACTGGGTTGGACTGGGGCTTAACTGGGCCAAACCAGGTCAGGTTGGGGCTAAACTGGTCCAAACTGGGCTGGGATCAAACGGTTTGGGGACAAACTGGGTTGGACTGGGGCTTAACTGGGCCAAACCTGGTCAGGTTGGGGCTAAACTGGTCCAAACTGGGCTGCAATCAAATGGTTTGGGGACAAACTGGGTTGGACTGGGGCTTAACTGGGCCAAACCAGGTCAGGTTGGGGCTAAACCGGTCCAAACTGGGCTGGGATCAAATGGTTTGGGGACAAACTGGGTTGGACTGGGGCTTAACTGGGCCAAACCAGGTCAGGTTGGGGCTAAACTGGTCCAAACTGGGCTGGGATCAAACGGTTTGGGGACAAACTGGGTTGGACTGGGGCTTAACTGGGCCAAACCAGGTCAGGTTGGGGCTAAACTGGTCCAAACTGGGCTGGGATCAAACGGTTTGGGGTTAAACCAGACTGGGTTGGACTGGGGCTTAACTGGGCCAAACCTGGTCAGGTTGGGGCTAAACTGGTCCAAACTGGGCTGGGATCAAACGGTTTGGGGACAAACTGGGTTGGACTGGGGCTTAACTGGGCCAAACCAGGTCAGGTTGGGGCTAAACTGGTCCAAACTGGGCTGGGATCAAACGGTTTGGGGACAAACTGGGTTGGACTGGGGCTTAACTGGGCCAAACCAGGTCAGGTTGGGGCTAAACTGGTCCAAACTGGGCTGGGATCAAACGGTTTGGGGACAAACTGGGTTGGACTGGGGCTTAACTGGGCCAAACCAGGTCAGGTTGGGGCTAAACCGGTCCAAACTGGGCTGGGATCAAACGGTTTGGGGACAAACTGGGTTGGACTGGGGCTTAACTGGGCCAAACCAGGTCAGGTTGGGGCTAAACCGGTCCAAACTGGGCTGGGATCAAATGGTTTGGGGACAAACTGGGTTGGACTGGGGCTTAACTGGGCCAAACCAGGTCAGGTTGGGGCTAAACTGGTCCAAACTGGGCTGGGATCAAACGGTTTGGGGTTAAACCAGACTGGGTTGGACTGGGGCTTAACTGGGCCAAACCTGGTCAGGTTGGGGCTAAACTGGTCCAAACTGGGCTGGGATCAAACGGTTTGGGGACAAACTGGGTTGGACTGGGGCTTAACTGGGCCAAACCAGGTCAGGTTGGGGCTAAACTGGTCCAAACTGGGCTGGGATCAAACGGTTTGGGGACAAACTGGGTTGGACTGGGGCTTAACTGGGCCAAACCAGGTCAGGTTGGGGCTAAACTGGTCCAAACTGGGCTGGGATCAAATGGTTTGGGGACAAACTGGGTTGGACTGGGCCAAATGGGGTCAAACCAGTTAAAGTCTAAACTGGGCCAAAACCGGATCAAGCCTAATCTGGGCTGAACTGGGACATGCCCAAACTGGGACAAAAGGGGCCAAACTGGTCTGAACTGGGCCAAATGGGGTCAAACCAGTTAAAGTCTAAACCCCGCTGAACTGGGCTGAACTGGGCCAAACCAGTTCAGATGGGTCTGAACTGGTTAAAGCCCAAACTGGGCTGAACTGGGCCAAGCCCAAACTGGGCTGAACTGGGCCAAACAGGTCCAAACCAGTTAAAACCACAACTGGGTTAAACTGGGACAAACCCGAACTGGGCCAAATGGGTCCGAACCAGTTAGTCCCAAACAGGCTAAACCATAACTGGGCTAAATCAGGTCAAACTGGGCTGAACTGGGCCAAACCCTAACTGAGCTAACCCAGGCCAAACTGAGCTGGACTGGGCCAAACTGGGCTGAACCCAGTCAAAAAGGGTCCAAACTGGTCCAAGCCCCCACTGAGCTGAACTTGTCCAAGCCCAGACCAGGCTGAAGTGGGCCAAAGTGGTCCAAACCGGGCCAAACCACGACAAACTGGGCTGAACTGGGCCAAGTAGGTCCAAACCAGTTAGTTTCAACCAGGCTGAACCAGGCCAAGGCCAAACCGAGCCAAATCCTAACTGGGCCAAATCCTAACTGGGCCAAACCCTAACTGGGCCAAACCGGGCCAAAAGGATCTGAACTGTTCCAAGCCCCCACAGGGCTGAACCAGGCCAAATTGGGCTGAGCTGGGCCAATCCCAAACTGGGCTTAACTGGGCCAAACCCTAACTGGGATGAACTGAGCTAGAAAGGTCTGAACTGGGCCAAACCCTAACTGGACTGAACTGGGCCAGAGGGGTCCGAACGAGGCCAAGCGCAGGCCGGGCCGAAGTGGGCCAAAGGGGTCTGAACTGGGCCAAGCCTATCTGGGCTGAACTGGGATGAAGGGGTCCGAACCAGGCCAAGACTAAGTGGGCTGAACTGGAACAAAGGGGTCTGAACGGGGCCAGAACCTAATGGGGCCAAACTGGGTGGGAGGGGTCCCAACCAGGCCAAGCCCAGGCCAGGCCAAAGCGGGCCAAACCAGGCCAAGCCTAACTGGGCTGAACTGGGATGAACTGGGATGAAGTGGTATGAGTGGGCCCAAATCGTAACGGGGCCAAACTGGGCCAGAGGGGTCCGAACTGGACCAAGCTTAACAGGGCTGAAGCGGGTCAAAGGGGTCAGAACTGGGCCAAGCCTTACTAGACTGAACTGGGCTGAAGGGGGCCAAGCCTAACTGGGCTGAACTGGGACGAAGGGGGCTGAATGGGGCCAGAACCTAATGGGGCTGTACTGGGACGGAAGGGTCCAAACTGGGCTGAGCCCAGGCCAGGCTGAACTGGGCCAGAGGGGTCCGAACTGGCTGAGCCCTAACGGGGCCAAACTGGGCCAGAGGGGCCTGAACAGGGCCAAACCCTAACAGGGCCCAGGCCAGGCTGAACTGGGCCGGACAGGTCTGAACTGGGCTGAGCCCAGGGCCCGGCTGAACTGGACCAAACTGGGCCAAACCCTAATGGGGCCGAGCCAGGCCGAGCCCAGGCCGGGCCAAACTGGGCCAGAGTGGTCTGAACAGGGCCGAAGCCTAATGAGGCCAAACCGGGCCAGACGGGTCCGAACCGGGCCAAGCCCAGGCCGGGCTGAACCGGGCCAGACGGGTCCGAACCGGGCCAAGCCCAGGCCAGGCTGAATCGGGCCAGACGGGTCTGAACCGGGCCAAGCCCAGGCCGGGCTGAACCGGGTCGGAGGGGTCCGAACCGGGCCAAGCCCAGGCCGGGCTGAACCGGGCTAGACGGGTCCGAACTGGGCAAAGCTCGAACCAGGCCAGACGGGTCCGAACTGGGCCAAGCCCAGGCTGGGCTGAACCAGGACAGATGGGTCTGAACCAGGCCAAGCCCAGTCTGGGCTGAACTGGGCCAGACGAGCCCGAACTGGGCCAAGCCCAAACCGGGCCAGACAGGTCCGAACTGGGCCAAACCCTAACGGGGTTGAACTGGGGAGGAGGGGTCCAAACCGGGCCGAGCCCAAGATGGGCTGAACAGGGCTGGAGGGGTCCAAACCAGGCCAAACCCTAACGGGGCTGAACTGGGCCATAGGGGTCCAAACTGGGCCGAGTCCAGGCCGGGCTGAACCAGGACAGAGGGGTCAGAACCAGGCCAATCCTTAAGGGGGCCGAGCTGGGCCGAACCGGGCCAAACCCTGCCAGGGCCGAATCGGGCCAGTCCCCAAGGGGGCCGAACCGGGCCAAACCCTGGCGGGGCCGAACCGGGCTAAACTGGGCCAATCCCTGCCGGGGCCGAACCGGACCGAACCGGGCCAAACCCTACCGGGGCCGAATCGGGCCAATCCCTAAGGGGGCCGAACCAGGCCAAACCTGGCGGGGCCGAACTGGGCCAAACCGGGCCAATCCCTGCCGGGGCCGAACCGGACCAAAAACCGGGCCAAACCCTACCGGGGCCGAACCGGGCCAGTCCCCAAGGGGGCCGAACCGGGCCAATCCCTAAGGGGGCCAAACCGGGCCGAACCGGGCCAAACCCTGCCGGGGCCGTTACCTTCCTGTCGGCGCGGGGCTCGGCGGCGCTGCTCATGGTGCCGGGGCCGGGCCGGGCCGGGCGGGTCTGGCCCGGGGGGTCCCGGCGGGGCCGTTTATGGGGCGGGGGCGGCCCCGCCCCGGGGGAGGGGGGAGGGGAGGGGGGAGGGGTACTGGGAGCACTGGGGGGGGGGGGGGGGGAGAGGGGAGGGGGGAACTGGGGGCACTGGGGGGGAGGGGAAGCACTGGGGGAACTGGGAGGGGGGGACGACTGGGGGAGCACTGGGGGGAGGGGGGGGCACTGGGAGAACTGGGAGGGGAGGTGAAGCACCGGGGTCACTGGGAGCACTTTGGGGGTAATGGGAGCACTGGGGATAGGGGTTGGGGGAGGGCACTGGGGAGCACTGGGGGGACTGGGGGCGGTGGGGGGGGGGATGGGGGCACTGGGGAGCACTGGGGGTACTGGGGGGTAATGGAAGCACTGGGGACAGGGGTTGGGGGAGGGCACTGGGGAGCACTGGGGGGACTGGGGCCGGGGGGGGGGATGGGGGCACTGGATGCACTGGGGGCAGGGGGGGGGACAGAAGCACTGGGTGCAGTGGGGGTACTGGGAGGGCGCAGGGTAAGGGGAAGCACTGGGAGCACTGGGGGGTAATGGGAGCACTGGGGAATGCAGTGGGGGGGTCATGGGGAGGAACTGGGAGCACTGGGGGGGCACTGGGAGCACGACGAGGAACTGGGAGTACTGGGGGCGTAATGGGAGCACTGGGGACACGGGTCGAGGGAGGACACTGGTGGCACTGGGAGCACTGGGGGGGGGGGGGCAGTAGGGGTGTTACTGGAAGCACTGGGGGATAGTTAAATACTGGGGAAACCGGGAGTGCTGGGAGCACGGTGGGGGCACTGGGGAAACACTGGGAGCACTTCGGGGGAACACTGGGAGGAACTGGGAGCACTGGGGGGCACTGAGAGCACTGTGGGAGGAACTGGGAGCACTGTGGGGGGGAACACTGGAAGGAACTGGGTGCACTGGGGATGCAGTGAGGGGGCACTGGGAGGAACTTGGAGCACTGGTGGAGGAGTGGGGGGGCACTAGGAGGAACTGGGAGCACTGGGGGATGCAGTGGGGGGGCACTGGGAGCACTGGGAGGGGACACTGGAAGCACAAGGAGAAACTGGGAGCACTGGGGGAGAAGTGGGGGACACTGGGAGGAACTGGGAGCACTGGAGGATGCAGTGGGGGGGCACTGGGAGGAACTGGGAGCACTGGGGGAGGGGGCACTGGGAGCACAAGGAGAAGCTGGGAGCACTGGGGGAGAAGTGGGGGGGGCACTGGGAGGAACTGGGAGCACTGGAGGATGCAGTGGGGGGGCACTGGGAGGAACTGGGAGCACTGGGGGAGGGGGCACTGGGAGCACAAGGAGAAGCTGGGAGCACTGGGGGAGAAGTGGGGGGGGGGGCACTGGGAGGAACTGGGAGCACTGGGGGATGCGGGGGGGGGGGTTACTGGGAGCACTGGGAGGAGGACGCCTGGCACCGCTGGGCTTGGGGGAGGGGTGACTGGGCACGAGGCCGCCCGGGCCTCCCCCTCCCCCCCCCCCCCCGGGCGGCCCCTTTGATCCCGCACGTGTCCGGCACCCGCCGGGGGGGGGGAGGGGCCGCCGGGGTCCCGGGCCCCGTGGGAAAGAGGGGGGAGGGGCGCTGGGAACCGGGGGGCCGGGGCTCTCCCACGCTTGGGGGGCGGGGGAGGGGCGGCTGAGACCCCCCTCCCCCCCCCTTTCCCCACCTGGGGACCTTTTGGGCTCATTTCCCGGGGATTTGGGGCTGGGGGGGAGGGGCCGCCCCTCCCCCCTTCCCTGGCGCCTGGGTCTCCCGGGGGGGGGGGGGGGGGGGGGGGGAACAAACGGCCGGAGGGGGAGGGGCTGGGGGTGGGGGGGGTCCCCGTGCCCGCACGTGCCCAACCCCCCCTCCCCCCCCCATGGGACCCAGGGCCCCGCCCCTCCAATGACGTCACACCCCCCCACGTGGCTGCATCCGGAGCACTTTATTACAGGCCCCGCCCCCCCTCCACGGCCGGGGCTTCCGATTGGGGGAGGGGGGGAGGGGGGTGGGGGAGGTTCAGCTCCCATTGGTCAGTTGGGGGGGGGGGGGGGGGGGAGGGTCAGGGCTGGCTGTGGGGCAGCCGTGGGGCTGTGGGTCTCTCTGTGGGGCAGCCGTGGGGCTGTCCGTGGGTCAGGGCTCTCCATGGGGCAGCCGTGGGTCTGTCTGTGGGTCTGTCCGTGGCTCAGGTCCATCCGTGGGTCAGGAGGAGGAGGCGGGGGGAGGGGGGGTGTCTCCAGGCTCGCCATGGGGCAGCCGTGGGGCAGGTCACGCCATGGGGCAGGTCACGCCGTGGGGCAGGGCTCGCCGTGGGGCAGCCGTGGGTCTGTCTGTGGGTCTGTCCGTGGCTCAGGTCCATCCGTGGGTCAGGAGGAGGAGGTTTGGGGGGGTCTCAAGTCTCGTTATGGGGCAGCCGTGGGGCAGGTCACGCTGTGGGGCAGGGCTCGTCGTGGGGCATGGCTCGCCATGGGGCAGGGCTCGCCGTGGGGCAGCCGTGGGTCTGTCTGTGGGTCTGTCCATGGGTCAGGGCTCTCCATGGGGCAGCCGTGGGTCTGTCTGTGGGTCTGTCCGTGGCTCAGGTCCATCCGTGGGTCAGGAGGAGGAGGCGGGGGGGGGGGGGGGTCTCAAGTCTCGGTATGGGGCAGCCGTGGGGCAGGTCACGCCGTGGGGCGGGTCACGCCGTGGGGCAGGGCTCGCCATGGGGCAGGGCTCGCCATGGGGCAGCCGTGGGTCTGTCCGTGGCTCAGGTCCATCCGTGGGTCAGGAGGAGGAGGTGTGGGGGGGTCTCAAGTCTCGTTATGGGGCAGCCGTGGGGCAGGTCACGCCGTGGGGCAGGGCTCCCCGTGGGGCAGGGCTCACCGTGGGGCAGCCGTGGGGCGGGTCACGCCGTGGGGCAGGGCTCGCCGTGGGGCAGGGCTCGCCGTGGGGCAGCCGTGGGTCTGTCTGTGGGTCTGTCCGTGGCTCAGGTCCATCCGTGGGTCAGGAGGAGGAGGCGTGGGGGGGTCTCAAGTCTCGTTATGGGGCAGCCATGGGGCACGTAACGCCGTGGGGCAGCCGTGGGTCTGTCTGTGGGTCTGTCCATGGGGCAGGGCTCTCCATGGGGCAGCCGTGGGTCTGTCTGTGGGTCTGTCCGTGGCTCAGGTCCATCCGTGGGTCAGGAGGAGGAGGCGGGGGGGGGTCTCAAGTCTCGTTATGGGGCAGCCGTGGGGCAGGTCACGCCGTGGGGCAGGTCACGCCGTGGGGCAGGTCACGCCGTGGGGCGGGTCACGCCGTGGGGCAGGGCTCGCCGTGGGGCAGCCGTGGGGCGGGTCACGCCGTGGGGCAGCCGTGGGTCTGTCTGTGGGTCTGTCCGTGGCTCAGGTCCATCCGTGGGTCAGGAGGAGGAGGTTTGGGGGGGGTCTCAAGTCTCGTTATGGGGCAGCCGTGGGGCAGGGCTCGCCGTGGGGCAGCCGTGGGGCGGGTCACGCCGTGGGGCAGGGCTCGCCGTGGGGCAGGGCTCGCCATGGGGCAGGGCTCGCCGTGGGGCAGCCGTGGGTCTGTCCGTGGGTCTGTCCGTGGCTCAGGTCCATAGTGGGTCAGGAGGAGGAGGTGTGGGGGGGTCTCAAGTCTCGTTATGGGGCAGCCGTGGGGAAGGTCACGCTGTGGGGCAGGGCTCGCCGTGGGGCAGGGCTCGCCGTGGGGCAGCCGTGGGTCTGTCCGTGGGTCTGTCTGTCCGTGGCTCAGGTCCATCCGTGGGTCAGGAGGAGGAGGTTTGGGGGGGGTCTCAAGTCTCGTTATGGGGCAGCCGTGGGGCAGGTCACGCCGTGGGGCAGGGCTCGCCGTGGGGCGGGTCACGCCGTGGGGCAGGTCACGCCGTGGGGCGGGTCACGCCGTGGGGCAGGGCTCGCCGTGGGGCAGCCGTGGGTCTGTCCGTGGGTCTGTCCGTGGCTCAGGTCCATCCGTGGGTCAGGAGAGGAGGTTTGGGGGGGTCTCAAGTCTCGTTATGGGGCAGCCGTGGGGCAGGGCTCGCCGTGGGGCAGCCGTGGGGCGGGTCACGCCGTGGGGCAGGGCTCGCCGTGGGGCCCAGCGCAGGCACCACTCGCAGGCGTTGCGGAACATGCGGAGCCAGGGGGCGGCGAGCCCCCCCCCGCCCCCCTGCCCCGCCGCGGGGCGCCCCCCAGGCGCGGGGCCACCAGGGCCACTGCCAGGCCCGCACCCCCCGCTCGGGGTGGGGCATGAGGGCGAGGTGGCGACCGCAGGGGCGAGCAGGAGGGCGGCGGCGGCGCCCCCCCGAGCCGTTGGGGTTCAGCGGGTACCGGCCCGTGGGGCGCCCCCTGTCGTCCGCGTAGCGCAGCGGCACCAGCCCCCGCCCCCAGCGCCGCCGCCAGCGCCCCGGGGGTGGCGAACTGGAAGCCGCCCTGGGGGGGGGGAGGGGAGGGGGGGGAGGGGGGGGTTTAGCGGGGGGGGGGGAGGCCCAGGGCTCGCCCAGTGCCCCCCAGTGCTCCCAGTGCAGCATAACCCTCCTGCTCCCAGTGCTCCCAGTGCCCCCCACTGTCCCCCATAAGCCTCCTGCTCCAGTGTGCCCAGTGCCCCCCCAGTGCTCCAGTGCAGCCATAACCCTCCTGCTCCCAGTGTGCCCAGTGCCCCCCAGTGCTCCCAGTGCATCCATAACCCTCCTGCTCCCAGTGTGCCCAGTGCCCCCCACTGTCCCCCATAAGCCCCTGCTCCCAGTGCTCCCAGTGCCCCCCAGGCCCCCCCCCAGCGCCGCCGCCAGCGCCCCGGGGGAGGCGACTGGAAGCGCCCTGGGGGGGGGGAGGGGAGGGGGGGGTTGGGGGGGGGGGAGGGGGGGGGTTGGGGGGGGGAGGCCCCAGGGCTCGCCCAGTGCCCCCCCAGGTGCGCCCAGTGCCCCACTGTCCCCCATAAGCCCCCTGCTCCCAGTGTTCCCAGTGTGCCCAGTGCCCCCCCAGTGCGCCCAGTGCCCCCACTGTCCCCCATAAGCCTCCTGCTCCCAGTGCTCCCAGTGCTCCCAGTGCATCCATAACCCTCCTGCACCCAGTGAACCCAGTACTTCCCACTATCCCCCATAAACATCATGCACCCAGTGCTCCCAGTGCTCCCCCAGGGCGCCCCAGTGCTCCAGTGCAGCCATAACCCTCCTGCTCCAGTGCTCCCAGTGCCCCCACTGTCCCCCATAAGCCTCCTGCTCCCAGTGCTCCCAGTGCCCCCCCAGTGCCCCCCCAGTGCCCCCCAGTGCGCCCAGTGCTCCAGCCCATAAGCCTCCTGCTCCCAGTGCTCCCAGTGCAGCCATAACCCTCCTGCTCCCAGTGTGCCCAGTGCCCCCCAGTGCTCCCAGTGCAGCCATAACCCTCCTGCTCCAGTGCTCCCAGTGCCCCCCACTGTCCCCCATAACCCTCTTGCTCCCAGTGCTCCCAGTGCCCCCAGGCCCCCCCCCAGCGCCGCCGCCAGCGCCCCGGGGGTCGCGAACTGGAAGCGCCCTGGGGGGGGGAGGGGAGGGGGGGGAGGGGGAGGGGGGGGGGTTAGCGGGGGGGGGGGGGGAGGCCCCAGGGCTCGCCCAGTGCCCCCCCAGTGCGCCCAGTGCCCCCACTGTCCCCCATAACCCTCCTGCTCCCAGTGTGCCCAGTGCCCTCCCAGTGCATCCATACCCTCCTGCTCCCAGTGAACCCAGTACTCCCACTATCCCCCATAAACATCATGCACCCAGTGCTCCCAGTGCTCCCCAGGGCCCCCCAGTGCTCCCAGTGCAGCCATAACCCTCCTGCTCCCAGTGCTCCCAGTGCCCCCAGGCCCCCCCCCCAGCGCCGCCGCCAGCGCCCCGGGGGGAGGCGAACTGGAAGCGCCCTGGGGGGGGGAGGGGAGGGGGGAGGGGGGGGGGGGTTGGGGGGGGGGGAGGGGCCCAGGGCTCGCCCAGTGCCCCGCCAGTGCGCCCAGTGCCCCCACTGTCCCCCATAAGCCCCCTGCTCCCAGTGTTCCCAGTGTGCCCAGTGCCCCCCCAGTGCGCCCAGTGCCCCCACTGTCCCCCATAAGCCTCCTGCTCCCAGTGTGCCCAGTGCCCCCACCTCCTGCTCCCAGTGTGCCCAGTGCCCCCCCAGTGCTCCCAGTGCATCCATAACCCTCCTGCTCCCAGTGTGCCCAGTGCCCCCCCCAGTGCTCCCAGTGCATCCATAACCCTCCTGCTCCCAGTCCACCCAGTACCCCCCACTGTCCCCCATAACCCTCTTGCTCCCAGTGCTCCCAGTGCCCCCCACTGTCCCCCATAAGCCTCCTGCTCCCAGTGCTCCCAGTGTGCCCCCAGGCCCCCCCCCAGCGCCGCCGCCAGCGCCCCGGGGGAGGCGAACTGGAAGCGCCCTGGGGGGGGGAGGGGAGGGGGGGAGGGAGGGGGGGGTTAGGAGGAGGGGGGGGCCCAGGGCTCGCCCAGTGCCCCCCCAGTGCGCCCAGTGCTCCAGCCCATAAGCCTCCTGCTCCCAGTGCTCCCAGTGCATCCATAACCCTCCTGCTCCCAGTGTGCCCAGTGCCCCCCCAGTGCTCCCAGTGCAGCCATAACCCTCCTGCTCCCAGTGCTCCCAGTGCCCCCCACTGTCCCCCATAACCCTCCTGCTCCCAA
>NW_028237841.1:0-29811 GCF_034619465.1 Leptosomus discolor | reverse complement strand
TCGGACGTTCCGGACGCCGAGGGCCCGACGGACGTCCCGACGCCGAGGGCCCGACGGACGTCCCGACGCCGAGAGGCCGACGGACGTCCCGACGCCGATGGCCCGACGGACGTCCCGACGCCGATGGCCCGACGGACGTCCCGACGCCGATGGCCCGACGGACGTCCCGACGCCGATGGCCCGACGGACGTCCGGACGCCGAGAGCCCGACGGACGTCCCGACGCCGATGGCCCGACGGACGTCCCGAAGCCGATGGCCCGACGGACGTCCGGACGCCGATGGCCCGACGGACGTCCCGACGCCGAGGGCCCGACGGACGTCCCGACGCCGAGAGCCGACGGACGTCCCGACGCCGATGGCCCGACGGACCGTCCCGACGCCATGGCCCGACGGACGTCCCGACGCCGATGGCCCGACGGACGTCCCGACGCCGATGGCCCGACGGACGTCCGACGCCGAGAGCCCGACGGACGTCCGGCGCCGAGAGCCCGACGACGTCCCGACGCCGAGAGCCCGACGGACGTCCCGACGCGATGGCCCGACGGACGTCCCGACGCCGAGAGCCCGACGGACGTCCGGACGCCGAGAGCCCGACGGACGTCCCGACGCCGATGGCCCGACGGACGTCCCGACGCCGATGGCCCCACGGACGTCCGGACGCCGATGGCCCGACGGACGTCCCGATGCCGATGGCCCGACGGACGTCCGGACGCCGAGGGCCGAGGGACGTCCCGACGCCGATGGCCCGACGGACGGTCCGGACGCCGATGGCCCGAAGGACGTCCCGACGCCGAGAGCCCGAAGGACGTCCCGACGCGAGAGCCCGACGGACGTCCGACGCCGATGCCCGACGGACGTCCGGACGCCGATGGCCCGACGGACGTCCCGACGCCGATGGCCCGACGGACGTCCGGACGCCGAGTGCCCGACGGACGTCCGGACGCCGAGTGCCCGACGGACGTCCGGACGCCGAGAGCCCGACGGACGTCCCGACGCCGATGGCCCGACGGACGTCCGACGCCGATGGCCCGACGGACGTCCGGACGCCGAGTGCCGACGGACGTCCGGACGCCGAGAGCCCGACGGACGTCCCGACGCCGAGAGCCCGACGGACGTCCCGACGCCGATGGCCCGACGGACGTCCCGACGCCGAGAGCCCGACGGACGTCCGGACGCCGAGAGCCCGACGGACGTCCCGACGCCGATGGCCCGACGGACGTCCCGACGCCGATGGCCCCACGGACGTCCGGACGCCGATGGCCGACGGACGTCCCGATGCGATGGCCCGACGGACGTCCGACGCCGAGGGCCCGAGGGACGTCCCGACGCCGATGGCCCGACGGACGTCCGGACGCCGATGGCCCGAAGGACGTCCCGACGCCGAGAGCCGAAGGACGTCCGACGCCGAGAGGCCCGACGGACGTCCGACGCCGATGCCCGACGGACGTCCGGACGCCGATGGCCCGACGGACGTCCCGACGCCGATGGCCCGACGGACGTCCGGACGCCGAGTGCCCGACGGACGTCCGGACGCCGAGTGCCCGACGGACGTCCGACGCCGAGAGCCCGACGGACGTCCGGACGCCGATGGCCCGACGGACGTCCGGACGCCGAGTGCCCGACGGACGTCCGACGCCGAGAGCCCGACGGACGTCCCGACGCCGATGGCCCGACGGACGTCCGGACGCCGATGGCCCGACGGACGTCCGACGCCGATGGCCCGACGGACGTCCCGACGCCGAGAGCCCGACGGACGTCGCGACGCCGATGGCCCGAAGGACGTCCCGACGCCGAGAGCCCGACGGACTTCCGGACGCCGAGAGCCCGAAGGACGTCCCGACGCCGATGGCCCGACGGACGTCCGGACGCCGCGAGCCCGACGGACGTCCCAACGCCGATGGCCCGACGGACGTCCGGACGCCGAGAGCCCGACGGACGTCCCGACGCGATGGCCCGACGGACGTCCGACGCCGATGGCCCGACGGACGTCCGGACGCCGAGAGCCCGACGGACGTCCCGACGCCGATGGCCCGACGGACGTCCGGACGCCGAGTGCCCGACGGACGTCCCGACGCCGATGGCCCGACGGACGTCCCGACGCCGATGGCCCGACGGACGTCCCGACCCCATGGCCCGACGGACGTCCCGACGCCGATGGCCCGACGGACGTCCGGACGCCGAGAGCCCGACGGACGTCCAGGGCGCCGAGAGCCCGACGGACGTCCGACGCCGAGAGCCCGACGGACGTCCCGACGCCGAGAGCCCGACGGACGTCCCGACGCCGATGGCCCACGGACGTCCGACGCCGATGGCCCGACGGACGTCCCGACGCCGATGGCCCGACGGACGTCCCGACGCCGAGGGCCCGAGGGACGTCCCGACGCCGATGGCCCGACGGACGTCCGGACGCCGATGGCCCGAAGGACGTCCCGACGCCGAGGGCCCGAAGGACGTCCCGACGCCGAGAGCCCGACGGACGTCCCGACGCCGATGGCCCGACGGACGTCCCGACGCCGATGGCCCGACGGACGTCCGACGCCGAGTGCCCGACGGACGTCCGTACGCCGAGTGCCCGACGGACGTCCGGACGCCGAGAGCCCGACGGACGTCCCGACGCCGATGGCCCGACGGACGTCCGGACGCCGATGGGCCCGACGGACGTCCCGACGCCGATGGCCCGACGGACGTCCGGACGCCGAGAGCCCGAAGGACGTCCGGACGCCGAGAGCCCGAAGGACGTCCGACGCCGAGAGCCCGACGGACGTCCCGACGCCGATGGCCCGACGGACGTCCCGACGCCGATGGCCCGACGGACGTCCGGACGCCGAGAGCCCGAAGGACGTCCCGACGCCGATGGCCCGACGGACGTCCGACGCCGATGGCCCGACGGACGTCCGGACGCCGATGGCCCGACGGACGTCCCGACGCGATGGCCCGACGACGTCCGGACGCCGATGGCCCGACGGACGTCCCGACGCCGATGGCCCGACGGACGTCCGGACGCCGAGAGCCCGACGGACGTCCGGACGCCGATGGCCCGACGGACGTCCGACGCGATGGCCCGACGGACGTCCCGACGCCGAGGGCCCGACGGACGTCCGACGCCGAGAGGCCGACGGACGTCCCGACGCCGATGGCCCGACGGACGTCCCGACGCCGATGGCCCGACGGACGTCCGACGCCGATGGCCCGACGGACGTCCGGACGCCGATGGCCCGACGGACGTCCCGACGCCGATGGCCCGACGGACGTCCGGACGCCGAGAGCCCGAAGGACGTCCGGACGCCGAGAGCCCGAAGGACGTCCCGACGCCGAGAGCCCGGACGGACGTCCCGACGCCGATGGCCCGACGGACGTCCCGACGCCGATGGCCCGACGGACGTCCGACGCCGATGGCCCGACGGACGTCCCGACGCCGATGGCCCGACGGACGTCCGGACGCCGAGGCCCGACGGACGTCCCGACGCCGATGGCCCGACGGACGTCCGGACGCCGATGGCCCGACGGACGTCCCGACGCCGATGGCCCGACGGACGTCCGGACGCCGATGGCCCGACGGACGTCCCGACGCCGATGGCCCGACGGACGTCCCGACGCCGAGGGCCCGACGGACGTCCCGACGCCGAGAGGCCGACGGACGTCCCGACGCCGATGGCCCGACGGACGTCCCGACGCCATGGCCCGACGGACGTCCCGACGCCGATGGCCCGACGGACGTCCGGACGCCGATGGCCCGACGGACGTCCGTACGCCGAGTGCCCGACGGACGTCCGGACGCCGAGAGCCCGACGGACGTCCGACGCCGATGGCCCGACGGACGTCCCGACGCCGATGGCCCGACGGACGTCCGGACGCCGAGAGCCCGAAGGACGTCCGGACGCCGATGGCCCGACGGACGTCCCGACGCCGAGGGCCCGACGGACGTCCGGACGCCGAGAGCCCGACGGACGTCCGACGCCGATGGCCCGACGGACGTCCGGACGCCGATGGCCCGACGGACGTCCCGACGCCGATGGCCCGACGGACGTCCGGACGCCGAGAGCCCGAAGGACGTCCCGACGCCGAGAGCCCGACGGACGTCCGACGCCGATGGCCCGACGGACGTCACGACGCCGATGGCCCGACGGACGTCCGGACGCCGATGGCCCGACGGACGTCCGGACGCCGAGAGCCGAAGACGTCCGGACGCCGAGAGCCCGAAGGACGTCCCGACGCCGAGAGCCCGACGGACGTCCCGACGCCGATGGCCCGACGGACGTCCCGACGCCGATGGCCCGACGGACGTCCGACGCCGATGGCCCGACGGACGTCCCGACGCCGATGGCCCGACGGACGTCCGGACGCCGAGAGCCCGACGGACGTCCCGACGCCGATGGCCCGACGGACGTCCGGACGCCGATGGCCCGACGGACGTCCCGACGCCGATGGCCCGACGGACGTCCGGACGCCGATGGCCCGACGGACGTCCGACGCCGATGCCGACGGACGTCCCGACGCCGAGGGCCCGACGGACGTCCCGACGCCGAGAGCCGACGGACGTCCGACGCTGAGGCCCGACGGACGTCCCGACGCCGATGGCCGACGGACGTCCGACGCCGATGGCCCGACGACGTCCGGACGCCGATGCCCGACGGACGTCCGGACGCCGATGCCCGACGGACGTCCGGACGCCGATGGCCCGACGGACGTCCCGACGCCGATGGCCCGACGGACGTCCTGACGCCGATGGCCGACGGACGTCCGGACGCCGAGAGCCCGACGGACGTCCCGACGCCGATGGCCCGACGGACGTCCCGACGCCGATGGCCCGACGGACGTCCCGACGCCGATGGCCCGACGGACGTCCGGACGCGATGGCCCGACGGACGTCCGGACGCCGATGGCCCGACGGACGTCCCGACGCCGATGGCCCGACGGACGTCCGACGCCGATGGCCCGACGGACGTCCCGACGCCGATGGCCGACGGACGTCGGACGCCGATGGCCCGACGGACGTCCCGACGCCGAGGGCCCGACGGACGTCCCGACGCCGAGAGGGCCGACGGACGTCCCGACGCCGATGGCCCGACGGACGTCCCGACGCCTGGCCCGACGGACGTCCCGACGCCGATGGCCCGACGGACGTCTGGACGCCGATGGCCCGACGGACGTCCGGACGCCGAGTACCCGACGGACGTCCGGACGCCGAGAGCCCGACGGACGTCCCGACGCCGATGGCCCGACGGACGTCCCGACGCCGATGGCCCGACGGACGTCCGGACGCCGAGAGCCCGAAGGACGTCCGGACGCCGATGGCCCGACGGACGTCCGGACGCCGAGTGCCCGACGGACGTCCGGACGCCGAGAGCCCGACGGACGTCCCGACGCCGATGGCCCGACGGACGTCCGGACGCCGATGGCCCGACGGACGTCCCGACGCCGATGGCCCGACAGACGTCCCGACGCCGAGTGCCCGACGGACGTCCCGACGCCGATGGCCGGACGGACGTCCCCACGCCATGGCCCGACGGACGTCCCGACGCCGATGGCCCGACGGACGTCCGGACGCCGATGGCCCGACGGACGTCCCGACGCCGAGGGCCCGACGGACGTCCCGACGCCGAGAGGCCGACGGACGTCCCGACGCCGATGGCCCGACGGACGTCCCGACGCCGATGGCCCGACGGACGTCCGGACGCCGAGAGCCCGAAGGACGTCCCGACGCCGATGGCCCGACGGACGTCCGGACGCCGAGAGCCCGAAGGACGTCCCGACGCCGATGGCCCGACGGACGTCCCGACGCCGATGGCCCGACGGACGTCCGGACGCCGATGGCCCGACGGACGTCCCGACGCCGATGGCCCGACGGACGTCCGGACGCCGATGGCCCGACGGACGTCCCGACGCCGATGGCCCGACGGACGTCCGGACGCCGAGAGCCCGACGGACGTCCGGACGCCGATGGCCCGACGGACGTCCGGACGCCGATGGCCCGACGGACGTCCCGACGCCGATGGCCCGACGGACGTCCGGACGCCGATGGCCCGACGGACGTCCCGACGCCGATGGCCCGACGGACGTCCGGACGCCGATGGCCCGACGGACGTCCCGACGCCGAGGGCCCGACGGACGTCCCGACGCCGAGAGGCCGACGGACGTCCCGACGCCGATGGCCCGACGGACGTCCCGACGCCGATGGCCCGACGGACGTCCGACGCCGATGGCCCGACGGACGTCCCGACGCCGATGGCCCGACGGACGTCCGGACGCCGATGGCCCGACGGACGTCCCGACGCCGATGGCCCGACGGACGTCCGGACGCCGAGAGCCCGAAGGACGTCCGGACGCCGAGAGCCCGAAGGACGTCCCGACGCCGAGGGCCCGACGGACGTCCCGACGCCGAGAGGCCGACGGACGTCCCGACGCCGATGGCCCGACGGACGTCCCGACGCCGATGGCCCGACGGACGTCCGGACGCCGAGAGCCCGAAGGACGTCCCGACGCCGATGGCCCGACGGACGTCCGGACGCCGAGAGCCCGAAGGACGTCCCGACGCCGATGGCCCGACGGACGTCCCGACGCCGATGGCCCGACGGACGTCCGGACGCCGATGGCCCGACGGACGTCCCGACGCCGATGGCCCGACGGACGTCCGGACGCCGATGGCCCGACGGACGTCCCGACGCCGATGGCCCGACGGACGTCCGGACGCCGAGAGCCCGACGGACGTCCGGACGCCGATGGCCCGACGGACGTCCGGACGCCGATGGCCCGACGGACGTCCCGACGCCGATGGCCCGACGGACGTCCGGACGCCGATGGCCCGACGGACGTCCCGACGCCGATGGCCCGACGGACGTCCGGACGCCGATGGCCCGACGGACGTCCCGACGCCGAGGGCCCGACGGACGTCCCGACGCCGAGAGGCCGACGGACGTCCCGACGCCGATGGCCCGACGGACGTCCCGACGCCGATGGCCCGACGGACGTCCGGACGCCGATGGCCCGACGGACGTCCCGACGCCGATGGCCCGACGGACGTCCGGACGCCGATGGCCCGACGGACGTCCCGACGCCGATGGCCCGACGGACGTCCGGACGCCGAGAGCCCGAAGGACGTCCGGACGCCGAGAGCCCGAAGGACGTCCCGACGCCGAGAGCCCGACGGACGTCCCGACGCCGATGGCCCGACGGACGTCCCGACGCCGATGGCCCGACGGACGTCCGGACGCCGATGGCCCGACGGACGTCCCGACGCCGATGGCCCGACGGACGTCCGGACGCCGAGAGCCCGACGGACGTCCCGACGCCGATGGCCCGACGGACGTCCGGACGCCGATGGCCCGACGGACGTCCCGACGCCGATGGCCCGACGGACGTCCGGACGCCGATGGCCCGACGGACGTCCCGACGCCGATGGCCCGACGGACGTCCGGACGCCGATGGCCCGACGGACGTCCCGACGCCGAGGGCCCGACGGACGTCCCGACGCCGAGAGGCCGACGGACGTCCCGACGCCGATGGCCCGACGGACGTCCCGACGCCATGGCCCGACGGACGTCCGACGCCGATGGCCCGACGGACGTCCGGACGCCGATGGCCCGACGGACGTCCGAGACGCCGAGTGCCCGACGGACGTCCGGACGCCGAGAGCCCGACGGACGTCCCGACGCCGATGGCCCGACGGACGTCCCGACGCCGATGGCCCGACGGACGTCCGGACGCCGAGAGCCCGAAGGACGTCCGGACGCCGATGGCCCGACGGACGTCCCGACGCCGAGGGCCGACGGACGTCCGGACGCCGAGAGCCCGACGGACGTCCCGACGCCGATGGCCCGACGGACGTCCGGACGCCGATGGCCCGACGGACGTCCCGACGCCGATGGCCCGACGGACGTCCCGGACGCCGAGAGCCCGAAGGACGTCCCGACGCCGAGAGCCCGACGGACGTCCCGACGCCGATGGCCCGACGGACTCCCGACGCCGATGGCCCGACGGACGTCCCGGACGCCGATGGCCGACGGACGTCCGGACGCCGAGAGCCCGAAGGACGTCCGGACGCCGAGAGCCCGAAGGACGTCCCGACGCCGAGAGCCCGACGGACGTCCCGACGCGATCGATGGCCCGACGGACGTCCGACGCCGATGGCCCGACGGACGTCCGGACGCCGATGGCCCGACGGACGTCCCGACGCCGATGGCCCGACGGACGTCGGACGCCGAGAGCCCGACGGACGTCCGACGCCGATGGCCCGACGGACGTCCGGACGCCGATGGCCCGACGGACGTCCCGACGCCGATGGCCCGACGGACGTCCGGACGCCGATGGCCCCGACGGACGTCCCCGACGCCGATGGCCCGACGGACGTCCCGACGCCGAGGGCCCGACGGACGTCCCGACGCCGAGAGGCCGACGGACGTCCCGACGCCGATGGCCGACGGACGTCCCGACGCCGATGGCCCGACGGACGTCCGGACGCCGATGGCCCGACGGACGTCCCGACGCCGATGGCCCGACGGACGTCCGGACGCCGATGGCCCGACGGACGTCCCGACGCCGATGGCCCGACGGACGTCCGGACGCCGAGAGCCCGAAGGACGTCCGACGCCGAGAGCCCGAAGGACGTCCCGACGCCGAGGGCCCGACGGACGTCCCGACGCCGAGAGGCCGACGGACGTCCCGACGCCGATGGCCCGACGGACGTCCCGACGCCGATGGCCCGACGGACGTCCGGACGCCGAGAGCCCGAAGGACGTCCCGACGCCGATGGCCCGACGGACGTCCGGACGCCGAGAGCCCGAAGGACGTCCCGACGCCGATGGCCCGACGGACGTCCCGACGCCGATGGCCCGACGGACGTCCGGACGCCGATGGCCCGACGGACGTCCCGACGCCGATGGCCCGACGGACGTCCGGACGCCGATGGCCCGACGGACGTCCCGACGCCGATGGCCCGACGGACGTCCGGACGCCGAGAGCCCGACGGACGTCCGACGCCGAGTGCCCGACGGACGTCCGGACGCCGATGGCCCGACGGACGTCCCGACGCCGATGGCCCGACGGACGTCCGGACGCCGATGGCCCGACGGACGTCCCGACGCCGATGGCCCGACGGACGTCCGGACGCCGATGGCCCGACGGACGTCCCGACGCCGAGGGCCCGACGGACGTCCCGACGCCGAGAGGCCGACGGACGTCCCGACGCCGATGGCCCGACGGACGTCCCGACGCCGATGGCCCGACGGACGTCCGGACGCCGATGGCCCGACGGACGTCCCGACGCCGATGGCCCGACGGACGTCCGGACGCCGATGGCCCGACGGACGTCCCGACGCCGATGGCCCGACGGACGTCCGGACGCCGAGAGCCCGAAGGACGTCCGGACGCCGAGAGCCCGAAGGACGTCCCGACGCCGAGAGCCCGACGGACGTCCCGACGCCGATGGCCCGACGGACGTCCCGACGCCGATGGCCCGACGGACGTCCGGACGCCGATGGCCCGACGGACGTCCCGACGCCGATGGCCCGACGGACGTCCGGACGCCGAGAGCCCGACGGACGTCCCGACGCCGATGGCCCGACGGACGTCCGGACGCCGATGGCCCGACGGACGTCCCGACGCCGATGGCCCGACGGACGTCCGGACGCCGATGGCCCGACGGACGTCCCGACGCCGATGGCCCGACGGACGTCCGGACGCCGATGGCCCGACGGACGTCCCGACGCCGAGGGCCCGACGGACGTCCCGACGCCGAGAGGCCGACGGACGTCCCGACGCCGATGGCCCGACGGACGTCCCGACGCCATGGCCCGACGGACGTCCCGACGCCGATGGCCCGACGGACGTCCGGACGCCGATGGCCCGACGGACGTCCGGACGCCGAGTGCCCGACGGACGTCCGGACGCCGAGAGCCCGACGGACGTCCCGACGCCGATGGCCCGACGGACGTCCCGACGCCGATGGCCCGACGGACGTCCGGACGCCGAGAGCCCGAAGGACGTCCGGACGCCGATGGCCCGACGGACGTCCCGACGCCGAGGGCCCGACGGACGTCCGGACGCCGAGAGCCCGACGGACGTCCCGACGCCGATGGCCCGACGGACGTCCGGACGCCGATGGCCCGACGGACGTCCCGACGCCGATGGCCCGACGGACGTCCGGACGCCGAGAGCCCGAAGGACGTCCCGACGCCGAGAGCCCGACGGACGTCCCGACGCCGATGGCCCGACGGACGTCCCGACGCCGATGGCCCGACGGACGTCCGGACGCCGATGGCCCGACGGACGTCCGGACGCCGAGAGCCCGAAGGACGTCCGGACGCCGAGAGCCCGAAGGACGTCCCGACGCCGAGAGCCCGACGGACGTCCCGACGCCGATGGCCCGACGGACGTCCCGACGCCGATGGCCCGACGGACGTCCGGACGCCGATGGCCCGACGGACGTCCCGACGCCGATGGCCCGACGGACGTCCGGACGCCGAGAGCCCGACGGACGTCCCGACGCCGATGGCCCGACGGACGTCCGGACGCCGATGGCCCGACGGACGTCCCGACGCCGATGGCCCGACGGACGTCCGGACGCCGATGGCCCGACGGACGTCCCGACGCCGATGGCCCGACGGACGTCCCGACGCCGAGGGCCCGACGGACGTCCCGACGCCGAGAGGCCGACGGACGTCCCGACGCTGAGGGCCCGACGGACGTCCCGACGCCATGGCCCGACGGACGTCCCGACGCCGATGGCCCGACGGACGTCCGGACGCCGATGGCCCGACGGACGTCCGGACGCCGAGTGCCCGACGGACGTCCGGACGCCGATGGCCCGACGGACGTCCCGACGCCGATGGCCCGACGGACGTCCTGACGCCGATGGCCGGACGGACGTCCGGACGCCGAGAGCCCGACGGACGTCCCGACGCCGATGGCCCGACGGACGTCCCGACGCCGATGGCCCGACGGACGTCCGGACGCCGATGGCCCGACGGACGTCCCGACGCCGATGGCCCGACGGACGTCCCGACGCCGATGGCCCGACGGACGTCCGGACGCCGATGGCCCGACGGACGTCCCGACGCCGATGGCCCGACGGACGTCCGGACGCCGATGGCCCGACGGACGTCCCGACGCCGATGGCCCGACGGACGTCCGGACGCCGATGGCCCGACGGACGTCCCGACGCCGAGGGCCCGACGGACGTCCCGACGCCGAGAGGCCGACGGACGTCCCGACGCCGATGGCCCGACGGACGTCCCGACGCCATGGCCCGACGGACGTCCCGACGCCGATGGCCCGACGGACGTCTGGACGCCGATGGCCCGACGGACGTCCGGACGCCGAGTACCCGACGGACGTCCGGACGCCGAGAGCCCGACGGACGTCCCGACGCCGATGGCCCGACGGACGTCCCGACGCCGATGGCCCGACGGACGTCCGGACGCCGAGAGCCCGAAGGACGTCCGGACGCCGATGGCCCGACGGACGTCCGGACGCCGAGTGCCCGACGGACGTCCGGACGCCGAGAGCCCGACGGACGTCCCGACGCCGATGGCCCGACGGACGTCCGGACGCCGATGGCCCGACGGACGTCCCGACGCCGATGGCCCGACAGACGTCCCGACGCCGAGTGCCCGACGGACGTCCCGACGCCGATGGCCGGACGGACGTCCCCACGCCATGGCCCGACGGACGTCCCGACGCCGATGGCCCGACGGACGTCCGGACGCCGATGGCCCGACGGACGTCCCGACGCCGAGGGCCCGACGGACGTCCCGACGCCGAGAGGCCGACGGACGTCCCGACGCCGATGGCCCGACGGACGTCCCGACGCCGATGGCCCGACGGACGTCCGGATGCCGATGGCCCGACGGACGTCCCGACGCCGATGGCCCGACGGACGTCCGGACGCCGAGTGCCCGACGGACGTCCGGACGCCGAGAGCCCGACGGACGTCCCGACGCCGATGGCCCGACGGACGTCCCGACGCCGATGGCCCGACGGACGTCCGGACGCCGAGAGCCCGAAGGACGTCCGGACGCCGATGGCCCGACGGACGTCCGGACGCCGAGAGCCCGACGGACGTCCGGACGCTGAGAGCCCGACGGACGTCCCGACGCCGAGAGCCCGACGGACGTCCCGACATAGAGCTGAAAGTTACCTAAATACAGACACCGAGAGCCTGACGGACGTCCCGACGCCGAGGGCCCGACGGACGTCCCGACGCCGATGGCCCGACGGACGTCCGGACGCCGATGGCCCGACGGACGTCCCGACGCCGATGGCCCGACGGACGTCCGGACGCCGATGGCCCGACGGACGTCCTGACGCCGAGGGCCCGACGGACGTCCCGACGCCGAGAGGCCGACGGACGTCCCGACGCCGATGGCCCGACGGACGTCCCGACGCCATGGCCCGACGGACGTCCCGACGCCGATGGCCCGACGGACGTCCGGACGCCGAGGGCCCGACGGACGTCCCGACGCCGATGGCCCGACGGACGTCCCGAAGCCGATGGCCCGACGGACGTCCCGACGCCGAGGGCCCGACGGACGTCCCGACGCCATGGCCCGACGGACGTCCCGACGCCGATGGCCCGACGGACGTCCCGACGCCGATGGCCCGACGGACGTCCGGACGCCGAGAGCCCGACGGACGTCCGGGCGCCGAAAGCCCGACGGACGTCCGGACGCCGAGAGCCCGACGGACGTCCCGACGCCGATGGCCCGACGGACGTCCCGACGCCGATGGCCCCACGGACGTCCGGACGCCGATGGCCCGACGGACGTCCCGACGCCGATGGCCCGACGGACGTCCCGACGCCGAGGGCCCGAGGGACGTCCCGACGCCGATGGCCCGACGGACGTCCGGACGCCGAGTGCCCGACGGACGTCCCGACGCCGATGGCCCGACGGACGTCCCGACGCCGAGTGCCCGACGGACGTCCCGACGCCGATGGCCCGACGGACGTCCCGACGCCGAGGGCCCGACGGACGTCCCGACGCCGAGAGGCCGACGGACGTCCCGACGCCGATGGCCCGACGGACGTCCCGACGCCATGGCCCGACGGACGTCCCGACGCCGATGGCCCGACGGACGTCCGGACGCCGAGGGCCCGACGGACGTCCCGACGCCGAGGGCCCGACGGACGTCCCGACGCCGAGAGGCCGACGGACGTCCCGACGCCGAGGGCCCGACGGACGTCCCGACGCCATGGCCCGACGGACGTCCCGACGCCGATGGCCCGACGGACGTCCGGACGCCGAGAGCCCGAAGGACGTCCCGACGCCGAGAGCCCGAAGGACGTCCCGACGCCGAGAGCCCGACGGACGTCCCGACGCCGATGGCCCGACGGACGTCCGGACGCCGAGAGCCCGAAGGACGTCCGGACGCCGAGAGCCCGAAGGACGTCCCGACGCCGAGAGCCCGACGGACGTCCCGACGCCGATGGCCCGACGGACGTCCCGACGCCGATGGCCCGACGGACGTCCGAACGCCGATGGCCCGACGGACGTCCCGACGCCGATGGCCCGACGGACGTCCGGACGCCGAGAGCCCGACGGACGTCCGGACGCCGATGGCCCGACGGACGTCCCGACGCCGATGGCCCGACGGACGTCCGGACGCCGATGGCCCGACGGACGTCCCGACGCCGATGGCCCGACGGACGTCCCGACGCCATGGCCCGACGGACGTCCGGACGCCGATGGCCCGACGGACGTCCGGACGCCGAGTGCCCGACGGACGTCCGGACGCCGAGAGCCCGACGGACGTCCCGACGCCGATGGCCCGACGGACGTCCGGACGCCGAGAGCCCGAAGGACGTCCGGACGCCGATGGCCCGACGGACGTCCCGACGCCGAGGGCCCGACGGACGTCCGGACGCCGAGAGCCCGACGGACGTCCCGACGCCGATGGCCCGACGGACGTCCGGACGCCGATGGCCCGACGGACGTCCCGACTCCGATGGCCCGACGGACGTCCGGACGCCGATGGCCCGACGGACGTCCCGACGCCGAGTGCCCGACGGACGTCCCGACGCCGAGTGCCCGACGGACGTCCCGACGCCGATGGCCGGACGGACGTCCCCACGCCATGGCCCGACGGACGTCCCGACGCCGATGGCCCGACGGACGTCCGGACGCCGATGGCCCGACGGACGTCCCGACGCCGAGGGCCCGACGGACGTCCCGACGCCGAGAGGCCGACGGACGTCCCGACGCCGATGGCCCGACGGACGTCCGGATGCCGATGGCCCGACGGACGTCCCGACGCCGATGGCCCGACGGACGTCCGGACGCCGAGTGCCCGACGGACGTCCGGACGCCGAGAGCCCGACGGACGTCCCGACGCCGATGGCCCGACGGACGTCCCGACGCCGATGGCCCGACGGACGTCCGGACGCCGAGAGCCCGAAGGACGTCCGGACGCCGATGGCCCGACGGACGTCCGGACGCCGAGAGCCCGACGGACGTCCGGACGCTGAGAGCCCGACGGACGTCCCGACGCCGAGAGCCCGACGGACGTCCCGACATAGAGCTGAAAGTTACCTAAATACAGACACCGAGAGCCTGACGGACGTCCCGACGCCGAGGGCCCCACGGACGTCCCGACGCTGATGGCCCGACGGACGTCCGGACGCCGATGGCCCGACGGACGTCCCGACGCCGATGGCCCGACGGACGTCCGGACGCCGATGGCCCGACGGACGTCCCGACGCCGAGGGCCCGACGGACGTCCCGACGCCGAGAGGCCGACGGACGTCCCGACGCCGATGGCCCGACGGACGTCCCGACGCCATGGCCCGACGGACGTCCCGACGCCGATGGCCCGACGGACGTCCCGACGCCGATGGCCCGACGGACGTCCCGACGCCATGGCCCGACGGACGTCCGGACGCCGATGGCCCGACGGACGTCCGGACGCCGAGTGCCCGACGGACGTCCGGACGCCGAGAGCCCGACGGACGTCCCGACGCCGATGGCCCGACGGACGTCCGGACGCCGAGAGCCCGAAGGACGTCCGGACGCCGATGGCCCGACGGACGTCCCGACGCCGAGGGCCCGACGGACGTCCGGACGCCGAGAGCCCGACGGACGTCCCGACGCCGATGGCCCGACGGACGTCCGGACGCCGATGGCCCGACGGACGTCCCGACTCCGATGGCCCGACGGACGTCCGGACGCCGATGGCCCGACGGACGTCCCGACGCCGAGTGCCCGACGGACGTCCCGACGCCGAGTGCCCGACGGACGTCCCGACGCCGATGGCCGGACGGACGTCCCCACGCCATGGCCCGACGGACGTCCCGACGCCGATGGCCCGACGGACGTCCGGACGCCGATGGCCCGACGGACGTCCCGACGCCGAGGGCCCGACGGACGTCCCGACGCCGAGAGGCCGACGGACGTCCCGACGCCGATGGCCCGACGGACGTCCGGATGCCGATGGCCCGACGGACGTCCCGACGCCGATGGCCCGACGGACGTCCGGACGCCGAGTGCCCGACGGACGTCCGGACGCCGAGAGCCCGACGGACGTCCCGACGCCGATGGCCCGACGGACGTCCCGACGCCGATGGCCCGACGGACGTCCGGACGCCGAGAGCCCGAAGGACGTCCGGACGCCGATGGCCCGACGGACGTCCGGACGCCGAGAGCCCGACGGACGTCCGGACGCTGAGAGCCCGACGGACGTCCCGACGCCGAGAGCCCGACGGACGTCCCGACATAGAGCTGAAAGTTACCTAAATACAGACACCGAGAGCCTGACGGACGTCCCGACGCCGAGGGCCCCACGGACGTCCCGACGCTGATGGCCCGACGGACGTCCGGACGCCGATGGCCCGACGGACGTCCCGACGCCGATGGCCCGACGGACGTCCGGACGCCGATGGCCCGACGGACGTCCCGACGCCGAGGGCCCGACGGACGTCCCGACGCCGAGAGGCCGACGGACGTCCCGACGCCGATGGCCCGACGGACGTCCCGACGCCATGGCCCGACGGACGTCCCGACGCCGATGGCCCGACGGACGTCCCGACGCCGATGGCCCGACGGACGTCCGGACGCCGAGAGCCCGACGGACGTCCCGACGCCGATGGCCCGACGGACGTCCCGAAGCCGATGGCCCGACGGACGTCCGGACGCCGATGGCCCGACGGACGTCCCGACGCCGAGGGCCCGACGGACGTCCCGACGCCGAGAGGCCGACGGACGTCCCGACGCCGAGGGCCCGACGGACGTCCCGACGCCATGGCCCGACGGACGTCCCGACGCCGATGGCCCGACGGACGTCCCGACGCCGATGGCCCGACGGACGTCCGGACGCCGAGAGCCCGACGGACGTCCGGGCGCCGAGAGCCCGACGGACGTCCCGACGCCGAGAGCCCGACGGACGTCCCGACGCCGATGGCCCGACGGACGTCCCGACGCCGAGAGCCCGACGGACGTCCGGACGCCGAGAGCCCGACGGACGTCCCGACGCCGATGGCCCGACGGACGTCCCGACGCCGATGGCCCCACGGACGTCCGGACGCCGATGGCCCGACGGACGTCCCGATGCCGATGGCCCGACGGACGTCCCGACGCCGAGGGCCCGAGGGACGTCCCGACGCCGATGGCCCGACGGACGTCCGGACGCCGATGGCCCGAAGGACGTCCCGACGCCGAGAGCCCGAAGGACGTCCCGACGCCGAGAGCCCGACGGACGTCCCGACGCCGATGGCCCGACGGACGTCCGGACGCCGATGGCCCGACGGACGTCCCGACGCCGATGGCCCGACGGACGTCCGGACGCCGAGTGCGCGACGGACGTCCGGACGCCGAGTGCCCGACGGACGTCCGGACGCCGAGAGCCCGACGGACGTCCGGACGCCGATGGCCCGACGGACGTCCGGACGCCGAGTGCCCGACGGACGTCCGGACGCCGAGAGCCCGACGGACGTCCCGACGCCGATGGCCCGACGGACGTCCGGACGCCGATGGCCCGATGGACGTCCCGACGCCGATGGCCCGACGGACGTCCCGACGCCGAGAGCCCGACGGACGTCCCGACGCCGATGGCCCGAAGGACGTCCCGACGCCGAGAGCCCGACGGACTTCCGGACGCCGAGAGCCCGAAGGACGTCCCGACGCCGATGGCCCGACGGACGTCCGGACGCCGCGAGCCCGACGGACGTCCGGACGCCGCGAGCCCGACGGACGTCCCAACGCCGATGGCCCGACGGACGTCCGGACGCCGAGAGCCCGACGGACGTCCCGACGCCGATGGCCCGACGGACGTCCCGACGCCGATGGCCCGACGGACGTCCGGACGCCGATGGCCCGACGGACGTCCGGACGCCGAGAGCCCGACGGACGTCCCGACGCCGATGGCCCGACGGACGTCCGGACGCCGAGTGCCCGACGGACGTCCCGACGCCGATGGCCCGACGGACGTCCCGACGCCGATGGCCCGACGGACGTCCCGACCCCATGGCCCGACGGACGTCCCGACGCCGATGGCCCGACGGACGTCCGGACGCCGAGAGCCCGACGGACGTCCGGGCGCCGAGAGCCCGACGGACGTCCCGACGCCGAGAGCCCGACGGACGTCCCGACGCCGAGAGCCCGACGGACGTCCCGACGCCGATGGCCCCACGGACGTCCGGACGCCGATGGCCCGACGGACGTCCGGACGCCGATGGCCCGACGGACGTCCCGACGCCGAGGGCCCGAGGGACGTCCCGACGCCGATGGCCCGACGGACGTCCGGACGCCGATGGCCCGAAGGACGTCCCGACGCCGAGGGCCCGAAGGACGTCCCGACGCCGAGAGCCCGACGGACGTCCCGACGCCGATGGCCCGACGGACGTCCGGACGCCGATGGCCCGACGGACGTCCCGACGCCGATGGCCCGACGGACGTCCGGACGCCGAGTGCCCGACGGACGTCCGTACGCCGAGTGCCCGACGGACGTCCGGACGCCGAGAGCCCGACGGACGTCCCGACGCCGATGGCCCGACGGACGTCCGGACGCCGATGGCCCGACGGACGTCCCGACGCCGATGGCCCGACGGACGTCCGGACGCCGAGAGCCCGAAGGACGTCCGGACGCCGAGAGCCCGAAGGACGTCCCGACGCCGAGAGCCCGACGGACGTCCCGACGCCGATGGCCCGACGGACGTCCGGACGCCGATGGCCCGACGGACGTCCGGACGCCGATGGCCCGACGGACGTCCCGACGCCGATGGCCCGACGGACGTCCCGACGCCGATGGCCCGACGGACGTCCGGACGCCGATGGCCCGACGGACGTCCCGACGCCGATGGCCCGACGGACGTCCGGACGCCGATGGCCCGACGGACGTCCCGACGCCGATGGCCCGACGGACGTCCGGACGCCGATGGCCCGACGGACGTCCCGACGCCGAGGGCCCGACGGACGTCCCGACGCCGAGAGGCCGACGGACGTCCCGACGCCGATGGCCCGACGGACGTCCCGACGCCATGGCCCGACGGACGTCCCGACGCCGATGGCCCGACGGACGTCTGGACGCCGATGGCCCGACGGACGTCCGGACGCCGAGTACCCGACGGACGTCCGGACGCCGAGAGCCCGACGGACGTCCCGACGCCGATGGCCCGACGGACGTCCCGACGCCGATGGCCCGACGGACGTCCGGACGCCGAGAGCCCGAAGGACGTCCGGACGCCGATGGCCCGACGGACGTCCGGACGCCGAGTGCCCGACGGACGTCCGGACGCCGAGAGCCCGACGGACGTCCGACGCCGATGGCCCGACGGACGTCCGGACGCCGATGGCCCGACGGACGTCCCGACGCCGATGGCCCGACAGACGTCCCGACGCCGAGTGCCCGACGGACGTCCCGACGCCGATGGCCGGACGGACGTCCCCACGCCATGGCCCGACGGACGTCCCGACGCCGATGGCCCGACGGACGTCCGGGACGCCGATGGCCCGACGGACGTCCCGACGCCGAGGGCCCGACGGACGTCCCGACGCCGAGGAGGCCGACGGACGTCCCGACGCCGATGGCCCGACGGACGTCCCGACGCCGATGGCCCGACGGACGTCCGGAATGCCGATGGCCCGACGGACGTCCCGACGCCGATGGCCCGACGGACGTCCGGACGCCGAGTGCCCGACGGACGTCCGGACGCCGAGAGCCCGACGGACGTCCCGACGCCGATGGCCCGACGGACGTCCCGACGCCGATGGCCCGACGGACGTCCGGACGCCGAGGAGCCCGAAGGACGTCCGGACGCCGATGGCCCGACGGACGTCCGGACGCCGAGAGCCCGACGGACGTCCGGACGCTGAGAGCCCGACGACGTCCCGACGCCGAGAGCCCGACGGACGTCCCGACATAGAGCTGAAAGTTACCTAAATACAGACACCGAGAGCCTGACGGACGTCCCGACGCCGAGGGCCCGACGGACGTCCCGACGCCGATGGCCCGACGGACGTCCGGACGCCGATGGCCCGACGGACGTCCCGACGCCGATGGCCCGACGGACGTCCGGACGCCGATGGCCCGACGGACGTCCTGACGCCGAGGGCCCGACGGACGTCCCGACGCCGAGAGGCCGACGGACGTCCCGACGCCGATGGCCCGACGGACGTCCCGACGCCATGGCCCGACGGACGTCCCGACGCCGATGGCCCGACGGACGTCCGGACGCCGAGGGCCCGACGGACGTCCCGACGCCGATGGCCCCGACGGACGTCCCGAGCCGATGGCCCGACGGACGTCCCGACGCCGAGGGCCCGACGGACGTCCCGACGCCATGGCCCGACGGACGTCCCGACGCCGATGGCCCGACGGACGTCCCGAAGCCGATGGCCCGACGGACGTCCCGACGCCGAGGGCCCGACGGACGTCCCGACGCCATGGCCCGACGGACGTCCCGACGCCGATGGCCCGACGGACGTCCCGACGCCGATGGCCCGACGGACGTCCGGACGCCGAGAGCCCGACGGACGTCCGGGCGCCGAAAGCCCGACGGACGTCCCGGGACGCCGAGAGCCCGACGGACGTCCCGACGCCGATGGCCCGACGGACGTCCCGACGCCGATGGCCCCACGGACGTCCGGACGCCGATGGCCCGACGGACGTCCCGACGCCGATGGCCCGACGGACGTCCCGACGCCGAGGGCCCGAGGGACGTCCCGACGCCGATGGCCCGACGGACGTCCGGACGCCGAGTGCCCGACGGACGTCCCGACGCCGATGGCCCGACGGACGTCCCGACGCCGAGTGCCCGACGGACGTCCCGACGCCGATGGCCCGACGGACGTCCCGACGCCGAGGGCCCGACGACGTCCCGACGCCGAGAGGCCGACGGACGTCCCGACGCCGATGGCCCGACGGACGTCCCGACGCCATGGCCCGACGGACGTCCGGACGCCGATGGCCCGACGGACGTCCCGACGCCGAGGGCCCGAGGGACGTCCCGACGCCGATGGCCCGACGGACGTCCGGACGCCGATGGCCCGAAGGACGTCCCGACGCCGAGAGCCCGAAGGACGTCCCGACGCCGAGAGCCCGACGGACGTCCCGACGCCGATGGCCCGACGGACGTCCGGACGCCGATGGCCCGACGGACGTCCCGACGCCGATGGCCCGACGGACGTCCGGACGCCGAGTGCGCGACGGACGTCCGGACGCCGAGTGCCCGACGGACGTCCGGACGCCGAGAGCCCGACGGACGTCCGGACGCCGATGGCCCGACGGACGTCCGGACGCCGAGTGCCCGACGGACGTCCGACGCCGAGAGCCCGACGGACGTCCCGACGCCGATGGCCCGACGGACGTCCGGACGCCGATGGCCCGATGGACGTCCCGACGCCGATGGCCCGACGGACGTCCCGACGCCGAGAGCCGACGGACGTCCCGACGCCGATGGCCCGAAGGACGTCCCGACGCCGAGAGCCCGACGGACTTCCGGACGCCGAGAGCCCGAAGGACGTCCCGACGCCGATGGCCCGACGGACGTCCGGAACGCCGCGAGCCCGACGGACGTCCGGACGCCGCGAGCCCGACGGACGTCCCAACGCCGATGGCCCGACGGACGTCCGGACGCCGAGAGCCCGACGGACGTCCCGACGCCGATGGCCCGACGGACGTCCCGACGCCGATGGCCCGACGGACGTCCGGACGCCGATGGCCCGACGGACGTCCGGACGCCGAGAGCCCGACGGACGTCCCGACGCCGATGGCCCGACGGACGTCCGGACGCCGAGTGCCCGACGGACGTCCCGACGCCGATGGCCCGACGGACGTCCCGACGCCGATGGCCCGACGGACGTCCCGACCCCATGGCCCGACGGACGTCCCGACGCCGATGGCCCGACGGACGTCCGGACGCCGAGAGCCCGACGGACGTCCGGGCGCCGAGAGCCCGACGGACGTCCCGACGCCGAGAGCCCGACGGACGTCCCGACGCCGAGAGCCCGACGGACGTCCCGACGCCGATGGCCCCACGGACGTCCGGACGCCGATGGCCCGACGGACGTCCCGACGCCGATGGCCCGACGGACGTCCCGACGCCGAGGGCCCGAGGGACGTCCCGACGCCGATGGCCCGACGGACGTCCGGACGCCGATGGCCCGAAGGACGTCCCGACGCCGAGGGCCCGAAGGACGTCCCGACGCCGAGAGCCCGACGGACGTCCCGACGCCGATGGCCCGACGGACGTCCGGACGCCGATGGCCCGACGGACGTCCCGACGCCGATGGCCCGACGGACGTCCGGACGCCGAGTGCCCGACGGACGTCCGTACGCCGAGTGCCCGACGGACGTCCGGATGCCGAGAGCCCGACGGACGTCCCGACGCCGATGGCCCGACGGACGTCCGGACGCCGATGGCCCGACGGACGTCCCGACGCCGATGGCCCGACGGACGTCCGGACGCCGAGAGCCCGAAGGACGTCCGGACGCCGAGAGCCCGAAGGACGTCCGACGCCGAGAGCCCGACGGACGTCCCGACGCCGATGGCCCGACGGACGTCCCGACGCCGATGGCCCGACGGACGTCCGGACGCCGAGAGCCCGAAGGACGTCCGGACGCCGAGAGCCCGACGGACGTCCCGACGCCGATGGCCCGACGGACGTCCCGACGCCGATGGCCCGACGGACGTCCGGACGCCGATGGCCCGACGGACGTCCCGACGCCGATGGCCCGACGGACGTCCGGACGCCGATGGCCCGACGGACGTCCCGACGCCGATGGCCCGACGGACGTCCGGACGCCGAGAGCCCGACGGACGTCCGGACGCCGATGGCCCGACGGACGTCCGGACGCCGATGGCCCGACGGACGTCCCGACGCCGATGGCCCGACGGACGTCCGGACGCCGATGGCCCGACGGACGTCCCGACGCCGATGGCCCGACGGACGTCCGGACGCCGATGGCCCGACGGACGTCCCGACGCCGAGGGCCCGACGGACGTCCCGACGCCGAGGCCGACGGACGTCCCGACGCCGATGGCCCGACGGACGTCCCGACGCCGATGGCCCGACGACGTCGGACGCCGATGCCCGACGGACGTCCCGACGCCGATGGCCCGACGGACGTCCCGACGCCGATGGCCCGACGGACGTCCGGACGCCGATGGCCCGACGGACGTCCCGACGCCGATGGCCCGACGGACGTCCCGACGCCGATGGCCCGACGGACGTCCGGACGCCGATGGCCCGACGGACGTCCCGACGCCGAGGGCCCGACGGACGTCCCGACGCCGAGAGGCCGACGGACGTCCCGACGCCGATGGCCCGACGGACGTCCCGACGCCGATGGCCCGACAGGACGTCCGGACGCCGATGGCCCGACGGACGTCCGGACGCCGAGTGCCCGACGGACGTCCGGACGCCGAGAGCCCGACGGACGTCCCGACGCCGATGGCCCGACGGACGTCCCGACGCCGATGGCCCGACGGACGTCCGGACGCCGAGAGCCCGAAGGACGTCCGGACGCCGATGGCCCGACGGACGTCCCGACGCTGAGGGCCCGACGGACGTCCGGACGCCGAGAGCCCGACGGACGTCCCGACGCCGATGGCCCGACGGACGTCCGGACGCCGATGGCCCGACGGACGTCCCGACGCCGATGGCCCGACGGACGTCCGGACGCCGAGAGCCCGAAGGACGTCCCGACGCCGAGAGCCCGACGGACGTCCCGACGCCGATGGCCCGACGGACGTCCCGACGCCGATGGCCCGACGGACGTCCGGACGCCGAGAGCCCGAAGGACGTCCGGACGCCGAGAGCCCGAAGGACGTCCCGACGCCGAGAGCCCGACGGACGTCCCGACGCCGATGGCCCGACGGACGTCCCGACGCCGATGGCCCGACGGACGTCTGGACGCCGATGGCCCGACGGACGTCCCGACGCCGATGGCCCGACGGACGTCCGGACGCCGAGAGCCCTACGGACGTCCCGACGCCGATGGCCCGACGGACGTCCGGACGCCGATGGCCCGACGGACGTCCCGACGCCGATGGCCCGACGGACGTCCGGACGCCGATGGCCCGACGGACGTCCCGACGCCGATGGCCCGACGGACGTCCCGACGCCGAGGGCCCGACGGACGTCCTGAACGCCGAGAGGCCGACGGACGTCCCGACGCCGAGGGCCCGACGGACGTCCCGACGCCATGGCCCGACGGACGTCCCGACGCCGATGGCCCGACGGACGTCCGGACGCCGATGGCCCGACGGACGTCCGGACGCCGAGTGCCCGACGGACGTCCGGACGCCGATGGCCCGACGGACGTCCCGACGCCGATGGCCCGACGGACGTCCCCGACGCCGATGGCCGGACGGACGTCCGGACGCCGAGAGCCCGACGGACGTCCCGACGCCGATGGCCCGACGGACGTCCCGACGCCGATGGCCCGACGGACGTCCGGACGCCGATGGCCCGACGGACGTCCCGACGCCGATGGCCCGACGGACGTCCGGACGCCGAGAGCCCGAAGGACGTCCGGACGCCGAGAGCCCGAAGGACGTCCCGACGCCGAGAGCCCGACGGACGTCCGGACGCCGATGGCCCGACGGACGTCCGACGCCGATGGCCCGACGGACGTCCGGACGCCGATGGCCCGACGGACGTCCCGACGCCGATGGCCCGACGGACGTCCGGACGCCGATGGCCCGACGGACGTCCCGACGCCGAGGGCCCGACGGACGTCCCGACGCCGAGAGGCAGACGGACGTCCCGACGCCGATGGCCCGACGGACGTCCCGACGCCATGGCCCGACGGACGTCCCGACGCCGATGGCCCGACGGACGTCCGGACGCCGATGGCCCGACGGACGTCCGGACGCCGAGTACCCGACGGACGTCCGGACGCCGAGAGCCCGACGGACGTCCCGACGCCGATGGCCCGACGGACGTCCGGACGCCGAGAGCCCGAAGGACGTCCGGACGCCGATGGCCCGACGGACGTCCGGACGCCGAGTGCCCGACGGACGTCCGGACGCCGAGAGCCCGACGGACGTCCGACGCCGATGGCCCGACGGACGTCCGGACGCCGATGGCCCGACGGACGTCCCGACGCCGATGGCCCGACGGACGTCCCGACGCCGAGTGCCCGACGGACGTCCCGACGCCGATGGCCGGACGGACGTCCCCACGCCATGGCCCGACGGACGTCCCGACGCCGATGGCCCGACGGACGTCCGGACGCCGATGGCCCGACGGACGTCCCGACGCCGAGGGCCCGACGGACGTCCCGACGCCGAGAGGCCGACGGACGTCCCGACGCCGATGGCCCGACGGACGTCCCGACGCCGATGGCCCGACGGACGTCGGATGCCGATGGCCCGACGGACGTCCCGACGCCGATGGCCCGACGGACGTCCGGACGCCGAAGTGCCCGACGGACGTCCGAGACGCCGAGAGCCCGACGGACGTCCCGACGCCGATGGCCCGACGGACGTCCGACGCCGATGGCCCGACGGACGTCCGGACGCCGAGAGCCCGAAGGACGTCCGGACGCCGATGGCCCGACGGACGTCCGGACGCCGAGAGCCCGACGGACGTCCGGACGCTGAGAGCCCGACGGACGTCCCGACGCCGAGAGCCCGACGGACGTCCCGACATAGAGCTGAAAGTTACCTAAATACAGACACCGAGAGCCTGACGGACGTCCCGACGCCGAGGGCCCGACGGACGTCCCGACGCCGATGGCCCGACGGACGTCCGGACGCCGATGGCCCGACGGACGTCCGGACGCCGATGGCCCGACGGACGTCCGGACGCCGATGGCCCGACGGACGTCCCGACGCAGAGTCGAGGGCCCGACGGACGTCCCGACGCCGAGAGGCCGACGGACGTCCCGACGCCGATGGCCCGACGGACGTCCCGACGCCATGGCCCGACGGACGTCCCGACGCCGATGGCCCGACGGACGTCCGGACGCCGAGGGCCCCGACGGACGTCCCGACGCCGATGGCCCGACGGACGTCCCGAAGCCGATGGCCCGACGGACGTCCCGACGCCGAGGGCCCGACGGACGTCCCGACGCCATGGCCCGACGGACGTCCCGACGCCGATGGCCCGACGGACGTCCCGACGCCGATGGCCCGACGGACGTCCGGACGCCGAGAGCCCGACGGACGTCCGGGCGCCGAGAGCCCGACGGACGTCCGGACGCCGAGAGCCCGACGGACGTCCCGACGCCGATGGCCGACGGACGTCCCGACGCCGATGGCCCCACGGACGTCCGGACGCCGATGGCCCGACGGACGTCCCGACGCCGATGGCCCGACGGACGTCCCGACGCCGAGGGCCCGAGGGACGTCCCGACGCCGATTGGCCCGACGGACGTCCGGACGCCGAGTGCCCGACGGACGTCCCGACGCCGATGGCCCGACGGACGTCCCGACGCCGAGTGCCCGACGGACGTCCCGACGCCGATGGCCCGACGGACGTCCGGACGCCGAGAGCCGACGGACGTCCGGGCGCCGAGAGCCCGACGGACGTCCCGACGCCGATGGCCCGACGGACGTCCCGACGCCGAGGGCCCGAGGGACGTCCCGACGCCGATGGCCCGACGGACGTCCGGACGCCGATGGCCCGAAGGACGTCCCGACGCCGAGGGCCCGAAGGACGTCCCGACGCCGAGAGCCCGACGGACGTCCCGACGCCGATGGCCCGACGGACGTCCGGACGCCGAGTGCCCGACGGACGTCCGGACGCCGAGTGCCCGACGGACGTCCGGACGCGAGCCCGACGGACGTCCCGACGCCGATGGCCCGACGGACGTCCGGACGCCGATGGCCCGACGGACGTCCCGACGCCGATGGCCCGACGGACGTCCGGACGCCGATGGCCCGACGGACGTCCCGACGCCGATGGCCCGACGGACGTCCCGACGCCGAGAGCCCGACGGACGTCCCGACGCCGATGGCCCGAAGGACGTCCCGACGCCGAGAGCCCGACGGACTTCCGGACGCCGAGAGCCCGAAGGACGTCCCGACGCCGATGGCCCGACGGACGTCCGGACGCCGCGAGCCCGACGGACGTCCGGACGCCGAGAGCCCGACGGACGTCCCGACGCCGATGGCCCGACGGACGTCCGGACGCCGAGAGCCCGACGGACGTCCCGACGCCGATGGCCCGACGGACGTCCCGACGCCGATGGCCCGACGGACGTCCGGACGCCGATGCCCGACAGACGTCCGGACGCCGAGAGCCCGACGGACGTCCCGACGCCGATGGCCCGACGGACGTCCGGACGCCGAGTGCCCGACGGACGTCCCGACGCCATGGCCCGACGGACGTCCCGACGCCGATGGCCCGACGGACGTCCGGACGCCGAGAGCCCGACGGACGTCCGGGCGCCGAGAGCCCGACGGACGTCCCGACGCCGAGAGCCCGACGGACGTCCCGACGCCGATGGCCCGACGGACGTCCCGACGCCGAGAGCCCGACGGACGTCCGGACGCCGAGAGCCCGACGGACGTCCCGACGCCGATGGCCCGACGGACGTCCCGACGCCGATGGCCCGACGGACGTCCGGACGCCGATGGCCCGACGGACGTCCCGACGCCGAGAGCCCGAAGGACGTCCCGACGCCGAGAGCCCGACGGACTTCCGGACGCCGAGAGCCCGAAGGACGTCCCGACGCCGAGTGCCCGACGGACGTCCCGACGCCGATGGCCCGACGGACGTCCCGACGCCGAGTGCCCGACGGACGTCCCGACGCCGATGGCCCGACGGACGTCCCGACGCCGATGGCCCGACGGACGTCCCGACGCCGAGAGCCCGACGGACGTCCGGACGCCGAGAGCCCGACGGACGTCCCGACGCCGATGGCCCGACAGACGTCCCGACGCCATGGCCCGACGGACGTCCCGACGCCGATGGCCCGACGGACGTCCGGATGCCGATGGCCCGAGGGACGTCCCGACGCCGATGGCCCGACGGACGTCCGGACGCCGATGGCCCGACGGACGTCCGGACGCCGATGGCCCGACGGACGTCCGGACGCCGAGTGCCCGATGGACGTCCGGACGCCGAGAGCCCGACGGACGTCCCGACGCCGATGGCCCGACGGACGTCCCGACGCGATGGCCCGACGGACGTCCGGATGCCGATGGCCCGAGGGACGTCCCGACGCCGATGGCCCGACGGACGTCCGGACGCCGATGGCCCGACGGACGTCCCGACGCCGATGGCCCGACGGACGTCCGGACGCCGATGGCCCGACGGACGTCCCGACGCCGAGGGCCCGACGGACGTCCCGACGCCGAGAGGCCGACGGACGTCCCGACGCCGATGGCCCGACGGACGTCCGGACGCCGATGCCCGACGGACGTCCCGACGCCGAGGGCCCGACGGACGTCCCGACGCCGAGAGGCCGACGGACGTCCCGACGCCGATGGCCCGACGGACGTCCCGACGCCATGGCCCGACGGACGTCCCGACGCCGATGGCCCGACGGACGTCCCGACGCCGATGGCCCGACGGACGTCCGGACGCCGAGAGCCCGACGGACGTCCGGAGCGCCGAGAGCCCGACGGACGTCCCGACGCCGATGGCCCGACGGACGTCCCGACGCCGATGGCCCGACGGACGTCCGGACGCCGAGAGCCCGACGGACGTCCGGGCCCGCCGAGTGCCCGACGGACGTCGGCGGAGGCGACGTCCGGAGGAGAGCCCGACGGACGTCCCGACGCCGATGGCCCGACGGACGTCCGGACGCCGATGGCCCGACGGACGTCCCGACGCCGATGGCCCGACGGACGTCCCGACGCCGAGGGCCCGACGGACGTCCCGACGCCGATGGCCCGACGGACGTCCCGACGCCATGGCCCGACGGACGTCCCGACATAGAGCTGAAAGTTACCTAAATACAGACACCGAGAGCCTGACGGACGTCCGGACGCCGATGGCCCGACGGACGTCCGACGCCGATGGCCCGACGGACGTCCCGACGCCGAGAGCCGACGGACGTCCCGACGCCGATGGCCCGAAGGACGTCCCGACGCCGAGAGCCCGACGGACTTCCGGACGCCGAGAGCCCGAAGGACGTCCCGACGCCGATGGCCCGACGGACGTCCGGACGCCGCGAGCCCGACGGACGTCCGGACGCCGAGAGCCCGACGGACGTCCCGACGCCGATGGCCCGACGGACGTCCGGACGCCGAGAGCCCGACGGACGTCCCGACGCCGATGGCCCGACGGACGTCCCGACGCCGATGGCCCGACGGACGTCCGGACGCCGATGGCCCGACGGACGTCCGGACGCCGAGAGCCCGACGGACGTCCCGACGCCGATGGCCCGACGGACGTCCGGGACGCCGAGTGCCCGACGGACGTCCCGACGCCGATGGCCCGACGGACGTCCCGACGCCATGGCCCGACGGACGTCCCGACGCCGATGGCCCGACGGACGTCCGGACGCCGAGAGCCCGACGGACGTCCGGGCGCCGAGAGCCGACGGACGTCCCGACGCCGAGAGCCCGACGGACGTCCCGACGCCGATGGCCCGACGGACGTCCCGACGCCGAGAGCCCGACGGACGTCCGGACGCCGAGAGCCCGACGGACGTCCCGACGCCGATGGCCCCACGGACGTCCGGACGCCGACGGCCCGACGGACGTCCCGACGCCGATGGCCCGACGGACGTCCCGACGCCGAGGGCCCGAGGGACGTCCCGACGCCGATGGCCCGACGGACGTCCGGACGCCGATGGCCCGAAGGACGTCCCGACGCCGAGGGCCCGAAGACGTCCCGACGCCGAGAGCCCGACGGATGTCCCGACGCCGATGGCCCGACGGACGTCCGGACGCCGATGGCCCGACGGACGTCCCGACGCCGATGGCCCGACGGACGTCCGGCACGCCGAGTGCCCGACGGACGTCCCGACGTCGAGAGCCCGACGGACGTCCCGACGCCGATGGCCCGAAGGACGTCCCGACGCCGATGGCCCGACGGACGTCCGGAACGCCGAGAGCCCGACGGACGTCCCGACGCCGATGGCCCGACGGACGTCCGACGCCGATGGCCCGACGGACGTCCGGACGCCGATGGCACGACGGACGTCCCGACGCCGAGAGCCCGAAGGACGTCCCGACGCCGAGAGCCCGACGGACTTCCGGACGCCGAGAGCCCGAAGGACGTCCCGACGCCGAGTGCCCGACGGACGTCCCGACGCCGATGGCCCGACGGACGTCCCGACGCCGAGTGCCCGACGGACGTCCCGACGCCGATGGCCCGACGGACGTCCGGACGCCGAGAGCCCGACGGACGTCCGGACGCCGAGAGCCCGACGGACGTCCCGACGCCGATGGCCCGACGGACGTCCCGACGCCATGGCCCGACGGA